>NW_024086765.1:0-218795 GCF_009730915.1 Dioscorea cayenensis subsp. rotundata
AACAAGCACCAAGGAAGATGAAGTTTGATCCGGAGGAGAGCGCCATTGAAGAAACCAAGAAACTAATCGTCAGGGTTTCATATGGAGGAGAAGTAGCCTTTAATTGGATTCGCCAAGATAGTGCCCGCCAAGAAGAAGAATGGGCAAATCGACTATGGTGGACTTCAGTGGACTTAAACAAAGCATGTCCCAAAGATGATTTTCCACTACCCGTTATGGAAATCATGATTGATAACACTTCCTCTTATGAGATGTTTTTCATGGATGGTTTCTCCGGCACAACCAAATTAAGATGGACCCTAGAGGATGAAAAAGCATATCAAGTGCTCCGGACACCAATAGGCATCTATTGCTATAAAGTTATGCCATTTGGACTAAAGAATGCGGGGGCAACATATCAAAGAGCTATGACGAAGATTTTTGATGATTTGATTCACCAAGTCGTAGAGTGCTATGTAGATGATTTGGTGGTGAAGACACAATCAAAAAGATCAACACCTTAATGACTTAAGAACGGTGTTCGATCGTATTAGGGAAATATAACTTGAAGATGAACCCTATGAAATGTGCATTTGGGGTATTGTCTCGAAAAATTCCTTTGGATCTCGTCGTGAGGCACCGAGGAATAGAGATTGATCCTTCCAAAAATTAAGGCAATCATAGAAATGCCACCTCCAAAGACATTGAAGCAGCTAAGGTCCTTTCAAGGACGTCTCGCCTATATCCGAAGATTCATCGCCAATCTTTCGTGCAGTGCACGCTCTCAAAGTTGGTAAAAAGGATGCTCCCTTTATGGGACAATGAATGCCAAATTGCTTTTGAAGAAATCAAGCGCTACTTTATTGAATCCCCCAAAGTAGTTAGCGGCACTAATTGAAGGAAAGCCATTGATTTTTATACACAACGGTCTTTGATGGATCACTTGAGCTCTACTAGCCCAAGAGAATGAAGAAGGGAAAGGAGAATGCCCCTATACTATCTTAGTAGAATGTTGGTGGGTGCTCGAAAACAAATATACACCAATAGAGAAGCAATCGCTCTCCTTGGTGTTTGCAGAAAGAAGCTTTCGGCATTATTTGCTCCTCACATAAAGTTATTCTTATCTCAAGAATAGACCCACTCAAGTATTTGATGACCAGTGCCACTACTTTCATCGGAAGATTGGCGAAAATGGGCATTGATACTCATGGAGTTCGACATAACTTATACTCCACAAAAAGCAATCAAAGGTCAAGCATTGGCAGATTTTTCTGGGCGCATCCTTTTGCCCGGATGAATCTCCCTTGAGATGTGATCTCCCGATGAAGAGACTTTTGGCAATTGAAGCGGAAAAACAATGTTGGCGATGTACTTGATGGAGCTTCTTCTGATACAACCAGCTATTAGACCAAAAATTCCTCAAGTTAGAGTCGGTATTGACTCATCTTCATTTCTCCCTGAAGGTGGGAATCCTAAGATACTCTTTCTTTGTCAAAGCCATGTACTAACAATGAAGCGTATTATGAAGCTCTTACTCGGATTGGAGCTAGCAACAAGATGGGGATTCAAAGCTTGCATATATATGGCGATTCACAACTCATTATAAATCAGAGTTGAAGGAAGTTTCAAGACTCATAAAGCTAGAACTCCTTCAAAGATTACCGTAGAGTTATTGAATTGTTGAAGCAAATTCTCGATGTTAGTCGAGAGAGTTTCCGTGTCGATTAATGGAAAAGCAGATAGTTTAGCCAAATTGGCAAAAAGAGTTGGCTCGATCCAGATCAAGAGGAGATCCAAGTCACCATTCAAACAAAGTGAGTGCTAAGTTCATGCTTTGATGAAGAATTAGAAAACAAGAAGCTCAAAAAGAAGAAATTCTCACAGTTGGTTGAAGATGATTGAGAGAGCCTTTCATTAAATACTTGAAAGTATGGCGAGCCCCGATGAAAAAGTCTCGAGCTACGCAGCTTAAAGAAAAAGGGCGATGAGGTTTACCCCTTGTTAATGATGTTCTCTATCGAAGATCATATGATCAACTCCTCGCTAAGATGTCTCTCAAGGAGGAGTCTCAAGAAGTTATGCATGAAGTCCATTCTCGTATTTGTGGAGCTCACCAGTCAGGACCGAAGATGCGGTTGAAGATTAAACATATTGGGTACTATTGGCCGAGCATGATTAACGATTGCCTACAATATGCAAGACAAAGGCAAACTATGCCAAGCCCATGGGGATTTCATTCATCAACACCCCAATCCTTTACACCCCTACAATCTCTTCATGGCCTTTCGAGATGTGGGGACCGATGTGATAGGGTCCCTATTGAGCCACCATCATCAAGAGGGCATCGCTTTATATTGGTCGCCATCGACTATTTCTCACGGTGGCTGAAGCCATTCCTTTAAAGGAAGTAAAGGCAGAAAACATTATCAAGTTCTTCAAAGATCATGTGCTATATAAATTTGGGACGCCTAGAAGGATCATCTCTGACAACGAGGCTAGCATTCAAAAAGTTTCAAGGTTGGAAGGTTTGCTCAACATCACAAAAATAGATTGGAGGTATTCCTCATCTATAATGCTAGAGCAAATGGTCTCGCTGAAGCATTCAATAAAACAATATCCAAATTGTTGAAGAAAGCAGTTTCGAAAAGTCAAAGGGATTGGCACGAAAGGCTTCCTCAAGTTTTTATGGGCATACCGAACAACGATCGAACACCGACTCAATCAACACCATACTCACTGGTATTTGGCATGTAGTCGCTCTTCCACTTGAAGTCCAAATTCCATCTTTAAGAATTGCTCTTTACAAAAACGAACTCACAAATGAAGATAGAGTTCGCTATGCTTTGGATGAGCTTGATGCTTTAGATGAAAGAAGGCTAGAGGCCCAACAAAAATCTTGAAGTCTACAAAGCAAGGATGGCTCGAGCTATAATAAGATGGCTCGAATTCGAACTTTCGAGAAAGGAGAGATGGTATGGGTGTTAAGAAGACCAATCATCACCAACAAGCATGTTGGGGGTAAGTTCAAGTCAAATTGGGAAGGCCCATATATTATAGAGGTCGCTCACGGCTGGGGGCTTATCACCTAGTCGACGCCGATGGAAGGAGACCCATGCCACCCATCAATGCGCTGCTTTTTGAAAAAAATATTATCCGTGATGTATATGTAATGCATGATTTGAAAAATGCTACAAAAACAAAAACAAAAACAAAAACAAAATAAAAAAAAGAAGAAGATAAATATAAAAATAGAAGAAGAAGAACTTGTGTTTGTTTATGACGGAATGTCCAGTGCTCTTGTTTGAGCAAGCTGGTCAAGCATAGTATATGCTTCTCGAGGCAAATTACGAGTTCTATTATCTTGTTTCTCTTTTGAATAAAAGCGCATTGTAGAAGGAAAATTTGTGTTTGTCTATGATGGAACGTCCAATGCTCTTGTTTGAGCAAGATCGGTCGAGCGTGATAGATGCTTCTTGAGGCAAAACATAAATTCCATCATGTTGTTTTCTTTATCAAGTTGAATAAAGATATGATTTCATGAATTTTGAAATTATTTTTGCAAATCCTATAAAAAGGCTATAAGATCAGGTAAAAAGAGAAAGGAAAACCGAAAACAAAAAAAAAAACAAAAAAAGAAAAAGGAAAAAAAATCTGCAGTTTTTCATACGAATGCTGTTTTGATCAAGTAGCTCATCAGGTATCCAGATCAACTCTGATCGCCATGAAATTTTAACTATATTATAAACACATGACAATAGTCAATGTGAACGGTTGAAATTAAATTTGGAGTTTTGATGATTTTTAAAGAATTCTATACTTCAAGCTAAAATTCAGGAAAATTATTTTCAAATGACCAGAGTTGATCATAACTTAATCGGACTACGATGACTTCTCTGATCAATCTGAAAATTTTATTGAAGCTGTGAGACATCATGATGTTTCCTGTGAACGGTCATGATTATATTTTTAGTTCAGAAAAGTTTGAAACAAATTCGTGACTCAACAGAGAAATTCATTGATGATTGTCATGGAAATTGTTTGTTATCAAGTTGGTGATCAAATAATTAGAAGCTCCGGAATCTTCTTGGGAATATTTTTAACGTGTAAAGGATGTCTTTATATTTAATATGTACGGTGGAGATTGAGTTTGATGTCCATTTACCTCCCACAGAAATTCATAAGTTCAAATCAAATTTTGTTAAATATTGCGGTCTCCATTGTTGACTTTTAAGTTGATGATTTGGTGGTCGAATCTTTCTTGATACTTATGAAATTTTTTATCTACACTCATAGATTATTTTTATTTGAGTTGGACGGTCAAGATTATGTATGGAGTTTAGTGCGTTCGTAAAAAAATAATAAAAAGGGCAAGTGTGGTCGAAAAGAAATTTTTTTCTTATTATTAAAAAAAAAAAAAAAAAAAAAGGTTGAGAAGACATGAGCTACACCAAGGTAAAGCTTAATGAATAAAAATAGCTATGGCCTAAAACTAAGCAATGGAAATAAGCTAAGCTAGATTCAGAAACTAAACAAAAAAGGATAAAAAAATAAGCTAAGCCTAAAGTTGAGCTTTCGCTCTTTCAAAGTTGGCAAGAGCTTCTTCAGCTGACAATGAGGGTTGTGATCCATCGCCGTCATCTCCAAGTGCTTCAATTTGTTGACGAATATCATCAAGGGACTTCCTCACTTCTTCAATGGAAGGTGCATCAGATAAGAGACTCATTCCCGAGGAGATGATTTCTTCTTTTTCGTCCTCTAGGGCTTTCAATTCTTGCAATTTCTTTCTTATTTGTATGAGCTCCATGTTAGCCTCATCCATATGTTGGGACATTGTTGTGAGGGACAATATGGTTTTCTCTAACTTCTCCTCTTTCGCCACTAATTCCTTCTTTTTTGCCACCTTTAAGTTGCTTTGTCCATTATTTGTGTCATGGGCAAGTTTAGCAATATCAAGTGCTTCATATATCTTGTCTCTTATGACCGAGATGTTAGCTCCATGTGCCTTCAAGTTTTTGTACAATTTTGTGGTTTCATCCCTCAAAGATTCATGTTCATGAGGGCACGATGACTTCACCTTTTTTATAAGCTTATTTACCCAAAAAGACCCTAAGCCTGTGTCTTTTCTCACAAGTTGAGGAAGGGATGAGCTCATAGATGCAACCTCTATAGCTTTTGGAGTAGAGTCTTCCTTTGCATGTTGAGGAGAAGGGATGACCTGTGGTAACTTTGAGGCTTCTTTTGAGAAAGGGCTTTCCACGGGAGGGTTAGCGTCAAGGATGGGCGTGTAGTTGTCATCATATGCAAAGTCGGAAGACGAAGAGTCATGTGCGGAGGGGTTCATCTTTGGAGAAGAAGCTTCATGGGGACATGCAATAAAAGGAAATAAAAGGTTAAAATAAAAAAAAAGAGTGACAATTGAGAAGAGAAAGGTTTATTGAGTGGCCTACCTATTGGGTTGGATTCCGGTTTTGAGACACTAGCTTGATCTTCTTCGTGTTCACTTATGTTAGGAATGTAACCTAAGAAAAAATACATATTTAATAGGCTCATAATATAAAAAAAAGGGAGAGTTTGAGATCTACTCAAAGTAGAGTTTGAGATCTACTCAGAGATGAGATTTAAAATTCAAACAAAAAAGGGGAGAGTTTGAGATCTACTCAAAGTAGAGTTTGAGATCTACTCAGAGATGAGATTTAAAATTCAAACAAAAAAGGGGAGAGTTTGAGATCTACTCAAAGTAGAGTTTGAGATCTACTCAGAGATGAGATTTGAAATCAATTAAAAAAAGGGAGAGTTTGAAATGTACTCAAAGTGGAGTTTGAGATCCACTCAAAGATGAGATTTGAAATGAAGAGGAGAGTTTGAGATGTAAAAAATAACTAAATGAATGATTGCGAAATAAATTAACGAAATAAATAAATAATAAGACAAAAATCACACACAAAGTACGAACCTTGAGGTGGCAATTGATGATGTTCATGTAAAGGCATCGAATGAGTTCGTGATGATGAAGTGGTTCGAGCTCTCTTAGGAGAAATTCTTGATTCCTCCGGTAAGGGCATAGGGGGCGCAGAAGTTCCGACTTGGTCTTTTCCCAACTGGATGTCATGGCTGCTTCGCTTTCTTTTCTGGGGAGGAGCCTCCTTTTCAGTTGGAGCTTTGTCTTTAAGAAGTTGTACCGATCGACTTTGTTCATTAAGGAGAGTATAAATTGACTTCAAAGTCGTATGTACCCTAACTGACCAGAAGTGTGCATACAAGTACAGAAGTTGTCCTTTGCGCTGGTGAGACGGAATGTAGAATTGTGCTCCTGTTTTTCTCCTACTATGGTGGTACCAATAGCCTACCAAGAGGTCAGTAGTTTGGGGATGTTTTGATACCTGGATCTCCGTGGGAAATCCTTGGTCGTAGCCAAATTGCCTGGCGAATCGGTGAGGGTTGTATTGCTGAGCATAAAGGGTATTGCCTAGACGTAGAGGAAGGATGCTCTGTCTAAGTGAGATGAAGTACTCTGCTTGGGCCGTCCCCAACTTATTGTCATCGTTTGGTTCTTTATGATCTTCGTACCAACCCTCGTTTTTGAAATCGGAACAAGTAAACGGGCGCCACTTCAAATATTCTTCCATCCTCAATATGTTGCGTGCTCTTTTTAGGGTGAAGGTGGAAGCTTTCACACCTGATATGTAAGCCAAGCTTGGAATTTCTCGTAACCCATTTATATTTCTGATATAGTCATCTGGCTTGTTGAGTCGAGAATAGGTTCCTTCAAGGTGTGCGTCGATCCAGCCGTAAAAGAAATGACACGGTAAATAGACTGAAGCATGACATGGCCCTTTGGGATGCAAAGCCATTGCATCCAAACTAGTGTTGATATATCCCAATACAGCGGGTGCTAAAGCAATCCTCATCCCGCTAGCTAGTTTGGTCGCCATTAGGAAGGTTTCTGGGCGAATGAGAGATCCTTTACGTGGCATGATAAAGCAACATAACCACAAGGATAAGAAAGCGGCAAGTTTGCATTCATCTGAAGCAGGTGGTATGGGATGAGCTTCATCTCCTACAAACTTACCTTTTCCATGCGACTCTTTAAAGAAGAACTCTACCCACAAGGAAAGAGGGACCTTTTTAGTTTTTCCTGAGGCATAAAAGTGAATCCATTGATAGATTTTAACCAAGTCTTGTAAAGTGGTAGAGTAGGTGTCCTTAGAATAAAGATCTTTGTTTGGTGGGACATATTCTTCATAAAGATCCCCTGCGATTGGCAATCCCCCAATGCATTTTAGGTCCCATAGAGAGATCCCAATTTCCCCGAAAGGGGTGATGAACGTGTTGGTGTTTGGACACCACGCTTCGACAAGTCCCTTTATGATTGATGGGTCGAAATTATATGTTCCGGTAGAAACTGCAACCGCCCCAAGAATACCGACTTGCTTAAGTGCCTCTGATGACTTCTTTATAACTTCGAATGCCCACTGTTCATAACCTGCTGGATGGGAAGCATATTTGTGGAAGGGGATTCGCCCGTTCCATACAATAGTTGTGGGGTCGGCATTAACCTGGTAGCCAAGTGTATTTAAGTTGAGATTCGTCGCAACGGACTCGCATGGATTTAATAATATCACTTGGTTTTCCCCGTTCCTCTCGAAGCCGTTTGGTGTGAGTTTCCCAAGGTCATGGAACGCCTTTGGTGTGTTAGTCCATTCATTGAAGTCGCTCCATTGTACCAAATTGGCTTTCCTAACTCTTAGACTTGATGGAGTAATGTCGCTGGGATTGACAAATCCGTCGGGAGCTTTTACCACGATCATCGTATGGTCCATAAAGAGGTTCTACCAATTTATCTTTGGTGGTGGGAGCCATGAAGAAAAAAAAACTAAAAAAAAAGGGGGAGGGAAGAGAAAATAATTAATGGTAAACATTGGCTAAAAAAAATAAAAATATCGCTCCAAAAAAAAAGAAAAAGAGAGAGGATTGTTATTATTAAAAAAATAATAATAAAAATAATTATTAAGAAGAAAAAGGGGTTGTGGCACTTCTCGTGGGAAGTTTGTGTGATTAAAAACAAGCTACCCATATTTTCTTTTTAAAAAAATAATAATATAAAATAAAACAAAAAGGGACGGATTTTATTGCAAATCAATGGAAATATGCAAAGAAAGGTGGCATGTTACTCATGGGGATCATGGAATTGGTTATCATACGGTCAAGATTTCAAGAAAAGAAGATAAGGAAAAAGAGCTTATGCATGGAGCTATTTAGGAGTTCTTATTGCATGAAAAAAAAGGGAAATTCTATAAGGGAAGATACAAGGGAAGCACACATGGAGTGAGAATTTTTGGTAAAAAAGATGAGGAGAAAAAAAGCTTTTTGAATTATGTAAGGAAAAAAATCATCCATTATAAAAAAAAGGGGGAGATTATTACCTCAAGTGGGTTAAGAGCTTTTTGAAGTGAAAAGTACTTTGTACCTTCCTCTCTCAACTATGGTGTGTGAGGAAGCTACAAGGGGGGCACTTGTTTATATAAAAAATTTTCATTCCTAATCTCATTAGGAATTTGGCATTCTACTTCGAATTAAAATCAAACAAAAAAAGGGGGATAAATAAAAAGAGTGATGATGAATTATATTCTCCTACTTCAAATAGAAAAAAAAAAAAAAGGAGATAAGGGCCATTATCCTATTCCAAATAAAAGTAGGGGTGTAAAATGAAAAAAAATAATAATAAAGAAGAGGAAAGAGATATATATATATATATATATATATATATATATATTTATATATTTGAAGATATATATGCATATATATATATATATATATTCGTCTTGAAATTAAATATATTTGAAGATATATATGCATATATATATATATCTATATTCGCTTTGAAATTTCAAAAAAAAATATATATATATATATATATATATATATATATATATATATATATATATATATAAATATATATGTGAATAATAATAAAAAAGGAGAGGGAAATTCAAAAATAAATAAATAAAAAGAAGAGAGATTATGGATAGGGATGGGAATTTTTTTGAATTCAAAAGTTTTTTTAAAAAAAATCTCTCCCTGGGAGTCGAATATTCTTCAGGGTGTTGAGGATTTCCGGGGAGGCGAAGAAAAGAGAGATAGTACAGGAAGGAGAGGCGTATGAAGAAAAAAAGGAGGAGAGAATTTTTTTAAAAAAAAGACAAGTGAGAAGGAAGGAGGAGAAGAAGAAGAGGCCAAAAGAGGTGAGAGGAGGTTGATCCGCAAAAAACGAAGAGGTACTCGCATTTTTATGTTTTTTTACGAATACGATGCTCCATAGTCCATGCCTTTTAGATACATGGGCCCCATCTTTTAAAATTGATATTTTTTTATCAAACGCATGTCATTCCACTGGCCACGATACTTTTCACATGCATTAAGGAAGAAAAAAAAACGCAATGGGTCCCATCTTTTTAATGATATTAAAAAAAAATCGAATGCATGTCATGCATGCATATGCTGCCCCTTGACCCATCTCTCATGTACAAAAAGAGAAAAATGGCAGTGGGTCCCGCCACTTTGTGATTCTCATGCATTTAAAAAGAAGAAAGAAAAACACATGCACGTGCATGTATCCATGATTAATAGCATGCATTTCTTTTCCTTCTCTCTGGTTCGTTCTCTTTCTCCCATTTTTTTATCAAATACCGTGAGAGAGTTTCTAATTCACCGGGTCTCTACGGGCTACCTTTCCCGGCCGCACCGAGTCCTCCGCTATGGCATGTTGTCTGCCGCCGCCTTTGTACCCAACCGGCCACGAACCCAAGCTCTACAACGGCCTTTATGTTATCAATGCTCATACTAGGAAAGCTGTGAAGATGGTTCTTGCTAGGAAGATCAACAAGAGACTCGTCGTCGAGATCAACTTGGTGGCATCGGCGCAGCTTTGCGATTCGACAAAGAATAATGTCTTCCTCGAGTCCGCCGTCTCCCGGGATTGTTAATGATCGTGCTCGCGTGTTGATCCCTCTCGTGCTCCACTCGATTCTCGCCGACGGTCATATCCCAATGATTGCCTCGTGGCCGCGGATGAGGTCGGAAGGGTTATAATGTGAATACCGACATAGCGGATGGCGAACCCTATGGTAGCTCATTAGGGTTTGAGAAGGTAGCCATGCCAAGAATGTGACCGCTTGCTCCGCAGTTTGAATGGGAAGGATATGCAAGGACAGTGAATACAAGCATAGATCATGGGGTCGAAGCCTGGGAATGGAGTTGACACCGTGAGATATCATTGGAGAAATTCCGCAAAGGATCCAGCTTCAGAGGCAAGGATAAATGCAAAACGCCTGTGACACAGAACCATCAAGTCCCACTTGTTATGAGTATCTTGATTCAGAATTTTATAGCTTCATCGCCTATTAAACCTCCTACTTTCTCAAGCTTCGAGACATCGCTTTTGCTATTGAGAGCATTTTTTTGAGGAGTGCTTATCTTCAGCCATGCCAATGCTGCAAGGTGCTTTAAAAGTTTCTTTGTCTTAAAAATAGAGGGAGAGTTTATTGGTGAGGGGCATTTTTTTGGTAAAAATGATGAAAGAAATTAGACGAAAAAAATGAAGGGAGAGTAAAAAAATGAGAGAAAAGAGAAAAAAAATAAAAAAATGATGAAAGGTGAGAAAAAAAGAGAAAAATATGGAAAAAAATGAAGGGTGAATTTTTAAAAAGAGAGAGAGAAGGAAAAAGATATGGAAAAGATGAAGGGTGAATTTAAAAAAAAAGAGAGAAGGAAAAAAATATGGAAAAATGGAAGGGTGAGTTAGAAAAAAGAGAGAAAAAAATATGGAAAAATGGGAGGGTGAGTAAAATGAGAGAAGAAAGAAAAAAATATGGGGAAAATGAAAAGATGGGTTAAAAAAAACAGAGAGTAAAAAAATGAGAAAAAGTAAAGGATGAATTTGAGTGGGGGTATTTTTGGTAATTTTCATTTTTTGCAAGGCCTCCTATGGGAAAAAAATCTTATGAAATTTCTCTCATTCCACCATGAAGCTTCGGCTTTTCTTGAGAATCGAGAATTTCTATGAAATTCTCTCTCATTCCACCTGAAGTCTCGACTTTTCTGGGGTAACTAGAAATTTTCTATAAATTTCTCTCATTCCACCTGAGCCTTGGCTTTCTTGGGGAACGAGAAATTTTTTCATGAAATTTCTCTCATTCCACCTCGAGTCTTGACTTTCTTGGGGTAACGAAAAATTTTCTAGAAATTTCTCTCATTCCACCTGCGCCTCGGCTTCTGGGAGTAATCGAGAAATTTTTTCATGAAATTTCTCTCATTCCACCTCGAGTCTTGACTTCGGAGTAACGAGAAATTTTCTATAAATTTCTCTCATTCCACCTCGAGTCTTGACTTTTGGGTAACGAGAAATTTTTCTATAAATTTCTCTCATTCCACCTGAAGCCTTGGCTTTCTGGGGTAACGAGAAATTCTTCATGAAATTTCTCTCATTCCACCTCAAGCCTCTGGCTTTTCTGGGGTAACGAGAAATTTTTTTCATGAAATTTCTCTCATTCCCCTGAGTCTCACTGTAACGAAATTTTCATAAATTTCTCCATTCCACTGAGTCTCGATTTGGGTAACGAGAAATTTTTCATAAATTTCTCTAATTCCACCTCAAGTCTCGACTTTTCTAGGGTAACGAGAAATTTTTCATAATTTTCTCTAATTCCACCTCGAGTCTTGACACTTTGGGGTAAAGAGAAATTTTTCCATAAAAAAATCAAACCCTTTCTTCAAGCTCACTTTGAGGTCTTTTCGACACTCATTGGAGTAAAAAAAGATGAAATGAAAAGAAGAATAAAAAAATTCCTTGAAGTGATAAAAAGTGAAAAAGTTCACAAAAAAATATCTCTCATCAACACTTATAAAAAGAGAAAAGTTAACAAAGATTTCTGAAGCTCACTTGGAGGTCTTTTTGATACTCGCTGGAGTGAAAAAGAGGGCAAATGAAAAGTACAAATCTTTTCTTGAAATGAAATGAAGAGTAAAAAAATGAAAAATTTCACAGAGAAAAAAATGATGATGGATAATAAAAATGAATGAAAATTTTTCATAAAAAAAGAAGAAAAAAATGTTTTTCTCGTCAACACTCATTGAAAGAAAGTTGAGTTGGCAAAAGATTTTTCCCTAAGCTCATTATGAGGTCTCAAAAATGAGTTTGAGGTTCATTTTTAAAGTCAAGTCAAAATTATCAAGTTAACGACCCTAACCATGCTAAAGGTCACGACTTAAAAAATCAAATGGTCAAGGCTCAAAAGCATCGAAGAGCTAAGACCTAAATGCATCATGTAAACGACAAATGCAACTCACAGTTTTAAGGCACTAAGAAGCCAAAAGACTTGAGGAGTTTCACAAGTCAAGGAGCTCGAGATTTTACAAGCGAAAGAGCCAAAAGTCTTCAGCGATAAAAAGAAGCAAAAAGTGGCCAAGGAGGCAACTCGTAGAATGTAGAGTGGCTGCACTGAACTAAGCTATGCTTTCAAGACACAAACCCACATAAAAAGGGAATCGAGGAGAGCTACATCCACAAAGCTAAGAGGGTCTTCTGACACACTTTCAGTATAGGAGCTAAGAGCGCCAGCTAAAAAAATAAATTTTTGAAGGGCATGATAGAAAATAGCTCTTTCTAAAAAAATCTCTAAAAGCTCTCTTAGAGAATAGCTTTTCTTCTTTTTGTATTTTTTTGTCTATGATCATGTATTCGCATGCATCTTTGAAATAAAAATATAAAACAAAAATTATCATGTTTACTCGCCATTCTCTCATTCACACTTATTTCTTAATCTGAGGTTCCCATGACATTGTCTGGAGTAATATTAGTGGGCTTTGCCTAATAGGAAAGTCACGAACCCCAATCATCCCGAAATGTAAAAATTAAATTTTGATTTGTGATCCATACTTTTCAACCGGTCAATCCCAATTAAAGGCCGGGTGGAAAGAAAGGAGCCCACAAAATATATGATTTAACGTTATGGGCCATTGTATTTATTTAAATCTACTTAATTTTAAATTATTATAAAAATAATTTAAATTTAAATTGCTATTAAGATATCGGTGAATAAAAAATTTAATATATATATAGATATATATATTCCTTGACTGAATGTGACCTAATACTCAATTACAGCGTGACACATGCATGAATGTGCATGGTGTGATATTCATGAGGGGCCTTCAACATGAGTTTTATCACTCTTAATGCAAAACCCTTATTAAGTTTTAATATTACACAAAACTTGACTTCAGACTACTTCCAACCACACCATCGTCAAGCCAATCAAATGACAAAACCTCCTTGACCTTCCTCCGCCACACAATCCTTATGTCATGTATCACACATTATCAAACAACTTCACCATCAAACTTTTTCTCATTTTGTTGAGATATTGCTAAGCCATGTCAAGATATATGGTAATGCATTTGTGTTCCCATTAATTATATATATCTGAATTAAGGTTCAAAGTATGAGATATGGAAAAACTAATTAAATCAAAGACTTACACAGGTGTAGATTAATTGTGTCTTCACCATATTTGAGCTTAAGTTTAAATCCGTCTTTTTGGTAATGACACAAACACCTTAGCTACGTAAAGACCTCAGTGTCAATAAACCAAGAGGTCATAGATCTTGACTAGCATATTTAAATTCTCATTTATTTTCAATTTATTTTTTATTATTAACTTTATTTTTTTTATTTTATAATGAAAATTTAAACCAGTAAAATCAACAATTTAAGATTATGTTAGTATAATAGTATCGTAAACCATTTGGTTTTTTTATATTTTGTGAAGGAAAAAATGCAACAATTTTCTAGAAAACCATAAAAAGCTGGTTAACCTTTTTTTTTTAATTAAGTTTTTATTTCTTAGTATCCACTATAATTGTTAGCTTTGAAAAAATTACAGAATTTTACTTGAAGTTACTTATACATTTTTTATGAAAATTAGAATGGATTGAATTAATTGAAGCATTGTCTTTTATAATATAGTATTTATTTTAAATATGAAATTAATGTTAAAATAATTTTTTTAATGCTAAACAAAATATGTTCTTATGGCTTTATTTTTTCTTAAAAATCTTTATTTTATATATTTTTTTATATAAAATATTTAATTTCACAATAAAGCAGCATATATAAAAAAATTGTAATCATTTATTAAATATATTAAATATAATGATCAACAAAAGTTTTATTAACTTTTATCAGTGATGAGAAAATAATTAGTATATAAAATTGAATATAGGCAGTTAGGCACTTAAGTGTATCTTCTCATACAGGGATTAGATGTAATAAACATTGGTTTAAGTGAAGTTATATATTCTTCTGGATTTTAACCTTTCATAATAGCTGTTTTATTTCTTTATTTTTGGACTATTGTATGTTAATCTATATGTAATATTTATATCATAAATTTTTCTGATGTGTAATTTGTTTTTTTTATAATCTTAAGCATTTACTAAAATAAAAATATATAATCAATCTTTTAAAATATTTTTAAAAAATCTAAGGTAAAAAAAAAATACAGGTGTTTAAGAAGCATAAAGACAATACCTAAATCCATTCCAACACATCCTTTTAGATTTCTATATAGGAAAAAAAAACATATATTAAGTTAACAAAAGACTCTTAAATTTTACTAAAATAAAAAAAATAGAAAGACAACATGATAACAGCCCAAAGTACAAGTAAAGATATGCAAGGCATACTATCAACCCTATGTCAATGTCATACATGTTGAAAATTTTGGGATGTTTTTTATTTTAAATTTTAAAATTATATTTTTTTTTGTACCATCATTACTTAAGGAAAATTATTTTTTACCCCCTAACAGTTTCAAAACTTTCTAAACAGCCCCTCTGATTTTTGAATTTGCCATACAACCCTTCAATTTTGTTTCACTTCAATTTTTCCCCCTACAGCTCATTCTGTCTAGTTCATTTAATTGAATTCCATCTTTACCCTTGGCAATGGTGGAAAAAACACATATCTTTTTGAAAATTGTACTTTTAACCATCAAATCACCCAGGTTTTTTTTCCTTCTCTTTAAACATTTTTTGGAAGACCTTGAGCCTCACCGTGTATCTCTAGTGGGCTTCGACCATTTTCATCACCGCCTTCTGTTGCTATGGATTCTTTGGGTTCGCCTTCTAGTTTGGTGGGGAAGTCGGGTGGGAAAGGTTCGCTCGGCCTCGGCTTGGCCTTGAAGAGGAAGAGACCGGCGAGGATCTATATACCGATGGGGGATGTACTGTGCTTTGGAGAACCGAAGAAATCTGATGGGACGGAAGGAGGATGAGGAGGGTGAGAGGTATGAGATGTTTTGTAAGAGAGGAGGAAGAGGCTTGAGATGGAGGACCGATTTAGGGCTTACGTCGATCCCCTTGGAGATTTTGAACCGGTACATGTGTGTGTGTTTTTTTAATTCCTATTCATCCAATTTATGTCCATTTTTTGTATGGATAAATTTGAAATTGTTGGAATGTTTACCATGGGGCTGATTGTTGGGAACACGTTAGCTTAAACACAAACCCAGATAATTAAACGAAAACAAGGTAATTTAAACAAAAATAATTACTGTTAAACAGAAACCAAGATTATTAAATGGAAACGTGTTAACTTAAACAGAAACTCTGATTGATAAACAAAAACAAGATAACTTAAATAAAAAAACTCTTGTTAAATGTAAAAAATGTATTCATAAATAGAAACCAAAACTATTAAACACAAACTAGCAAACTTAATCAGATTCGCATTAACATATAATGTAAAACTATTGAAACCCAACAAATTAAAAGTAAAACATTTAACAATGTACTTTAAAGTAATTAGATAAATATAAATGAGTAAACTTAAATAGTGACCGAGACTGTTACACGGAAACGTGTTAAATTAAAAGGAAACCATGATTGATAAACGGAACCAAGATAACTTAAACAAAAACAACTATTGTTAAACGTAAAACGTTAAAATTTATCTTTATATTTAATTTACTTGTTCAACTTCTACTAACTCATATTCAAATTCACATTTTATTAAATCATATTTTAAATAAAGATAATTTTGAAACCCGAACAAGAATTAATTAAGAATTAGAGAGGATTTGAGGGGGTAATAATTTCTAAATTCAGAGGGAAATATTGATAGAAATCTGCATGATTTAAAGGATTACGGTAAAATAGTCTAAAGTTTATAGAACAAGAATTAATTGAGAATTAGAGAGGATTTGAGGGGGTAATATGCAAATAAGCTGATAAATTAGATGAGCATTTAATAATAAAGAAACGAAGAAAGAGGAAGAGAGAGAGAGAGGTTGTGAACAAGAATTAATTGAGAATTATAGAGGATTTGAGGGGTAATATGCAAATGAGCATTTAATCCTTCGCTTTGCAAAGCTGCAAAAAGCTGCATTATTTCTCTCGGCTGTCTCATTCAACTCGGAGATTGATCCATATATCTATGAAAAGGCAACTCTTTTATGTTCCGATTCCCTAAAGTTCTTGTTCTTGTTTTTTCTATTTTGTTTAATTGATTTGGTGATGGTTTTGGTATTTGACTTTGAAGATCGAATCTTTTTTGGATCATTTTATTGATTTGTTAGTAATTTTGGTTGTTTGATTTTGGCTAGAATCGATTTGAATGGTTGTTGTTGCTTGCCATGTTATCGTTTTTATGTGATCTATGATGCCATAGATGAGCGCGTTAGCTTAAACACAAACCTGGATTGATAAATGGAAACAAGGTAATTTAAACAAAAAAAAATAAAGTTAAATAGAAACCAAGAATATTAAACGGAAACATGTTAGCTTAAATAGAAACCAGGATTAATAAATGGAATTAAGATAACTTAAACAAAAACAACTATTGTTAAACGTAAAAAGCGTATTCGTAAACAGAAACCCAAAACTATTAAACAGAAATTACTAAAATTAATTAGATACGCATTAACATATAATGTAAAACTATAACATAAATTCTTAATGATTTATTCTAAGCCCAATGACCCATCAACATTGAACAAGGACTTGAAATCAGAATCCATCGAAGGTGGTCCTTCTTCCATTCCCGTTGTTAGAACCAGGACTTGAATAGGAATCCATAGTTTCTAAAGCAAGAAGGAAGATTAGAAACTAGAAAAAGAAAGAAGCTTACCAACATGAGAATGAAGTTAAGTTGACAGCAGAGGTCCAAGGTCAGTATTGAAAGCCAAAGAATGCATCCAAGACTCAGTAAGAAGGAGAAAAAAAATGAGCGGAGAGCAAAGTTCACCTGAATGACAACATAGGTCCTAAGGAAGCTTGCTAACAGTAACTATTTTCTCCATAACACAGTATCCTTGAGGATCAAACGCTTGGCTAACAAGAGAAAGAAGTGTGGGTCCTCTCTTGCAAGTAGATGAAAGGCTGAAGAGAGGAAAAACGTTTCCCCAATAAAGATGAATACCCAAAAAAAACTTATTTACCTTCTAGTTTTTTTTTCTCAAATGCGAAATTGTTACATAATGGGCATGATGGTCATTTCGCACTATATAGTGGTTGTCCACAACTTCCCATGCAAGGGTAATATCGTCCATGAAAATTTTTAATTGACTATGTTTCTATCCGTTAGATGCATGATGGGTTGAAAAATCAGTTGAGGAAAAAAGAGGGCTTTTTTTAGGATACTAAAAGTTGGGAGGGGTAATTGTCCATAAAGGAAATTGTCAAGGGTTTTTTGGCAATTACCACTTACATTTACTATTATTATTAATACCTCAAACAATTCCTCTACTTTTAAAAATATGCCCGTTTAGTCCTTTAACATGTTTTTGTGCTTTTTTGGTCCCATACTCTTCTAAAAACACGGCTCATTAGTACAAGAGCAAACGACCGTCATATTTTAAAAAAAATAGGGGGACCATTAGGACACGTTTTAAAAAAGTATGGGGATCAAAAGGAAAAATTTTAGAAAAGTAAAGGTACTAAACATGCACATTTTGGTCCCCTACGTACTAATCTAAAATATGATGGTCGTTTGTTCTTTGACTAATAGGGTGGTACGCTTTAGAAAAATAGGGTGATCAAAAGGGTATGAAAACATTTAGAAGAATTAAACAAGCACATTTTGAAAAGTAAAGGAGTTATTATTATTATTATTATAAAAGTGAAACAAATTTTAGGATAAAATCCTACGCATTTAACTGTTATGTTGCAGAGAAGATCATTGTATAATGTTTGAGGTGTTGTTTGTTTGCAAAGAGTGAAGTGGGATTGGATTGGGAATGCTTCCAGTCCATTATTTGTTTGGCAGGCATACAAATGAGGGAGGAGTTTTTGAGGAATGAAATAAGAGGAGAACCTTTATTGGCATTCATCCAATCTTCTTGAGAATTGTCCAATCCGAATCTTGAAATATCCATTTTACCCCTAACTTCAAACATAATTATATGAGGGGAGAACTCATTAGTCAAGGATTAATCTTGATTTACCTAAAATAATTTCTACTTTCTGGAAAATTATATGAAAATATGGGTGAAGTAATACTAACTAATATTTAAAAAAAACAATTAATTCAAATATTAAAGAAATAAATAAATTTAATTATAAATTTCAATTGAACTTAAATATTTCACTACACCATTAAATTTATGTTAATGAAAAAATAACACAATACTTAATTTTTATTAAATACTATTAACATTTTTTATAAAGTAATGTTATACCCATCAAATTGGTGTTCTGAAGCTAACCTCAACTACGTGATTAGCAAGGTTTCTTACACCATAGGTGTGATTTGCTAACCTTGTAGGTGGGGTTAGCAAACCACACATACGGAAGCTAACTCCACCTACGGGGTTAGCAAACCACACCTATGGGGTTAGCAACC
Organism: Dioscorea cayenensis subsp. rotundata; assembly: GCF_009730915.1. Taxonomy (NCBI): domain Eukaryota; kingdom Viridiplantae; phylum Streptophyta; class Magnoliopsida; order Dioscoreales; family Dioscoreaceae; genus Dioscorea; species Dioscorea cayenensis. The sequence continues at coordinate 18,878 of NW_024086765.1, forward strand.
CCATAAGTGGAGTTAGCTTTCGGACACCAACAACAAAAACTTGGAACATATAGCATTATTGTTTTTTACATATGTTGTTATTAAACTTAATAATAAATAATTGTTAAAGTGAAAATTTTAATTTAAATTTTTAATTATGATAAAAGAAATAACAATACTTAAATAATAAAATTAAAAATATTGACATTTTATTTTCTATGTTTTATTATTAATTTTAATAATAAATAAAAATATTATTCCTTACTGATTATAAAAGTCATTTTACCATATTTTTTTCTATTTTTTTATTTTCAAACTACCTTTTTTACATTACCAACTAAACATATCCTTCATTCCGATCCTTTTCCACATCTCCTCATTTTCATTGTTTTTTTTTTCCATTCTCACTGTGAAACCAAATGAGCGGAATAAAATACTTAAAAATAAATAGCAACAGCAGCATTTGTGGTCCCGATATCACTAATATAAATATCTTGTCGCATGATAGGTCCTGATATTACTATTATAAATACCGAGCATGTGTAATGAAAAACTTGCACCACTAATTTAGCACAATATCCTCTCTTCTTCTTCTTCTTCTTCTTCTTCTTCTTCTTCTTCTTCTTCCCACTACTAGTAACAAAACCACATCTCTCCACCATGGAGAACTACTACAACTATTCTCTATGCTTCATCTTCATTCTTATTTTCCTTTTCCTAACTAAACAAAACAAGTCCAAACCTAAACTCCCACCAAGTCCTTCACTATGGACCATGGCATGCAACCTACGTGCGCTCATGCATGCACCTCACTCCACTCTTGCACACTTAGCTCAAACACACGGCCCTCTGATCTCACTCCGTCTTGGCCAACACCAGACCATCATCGCCTCCTCCTCGACCACAGCCGAGTCCATCCTCAAAACCCACGATCGTGACCTCTCCGGCCGAGTAATCCACCCAAGCTACCAGTACCATCTCCGAGGCTTCATTGAACACTCCCTTGTTTGGTCTCAACCCAATGATCAATGGCGCAAGCTTCGGAGAATCCTCCACTCTGAACTCCTTGGGCAGAGGATGATGAAAGCTCAAGCTTGGATTAGAGAGAAGAAGGTGGTGGAAATGGTGAACGGGTTGAAGGAGAGGAAGGAAGGGGGGGTTGTGGATGTTGGACAGGTTGTGTTTGAGACCATGTTGAGCTTGTTTTGTGAGTTGGTTTTCTCTTGTGGGTTGGATGGGTTGGAGATGAGTGGGAGTGAGCTAAAGAAGGACGTTTGGAGGTTTATGGAGTTTATGGGAAAGGGGGGTTTCAGGATGCAGGATCATGTACCATTTTTGGTGAAATTGTTTGGTGGTGGGAAGAGGGATAATAATAGTGTGGGGTTGGTGATGAATAGAGTGATTCGGAGTTGGGAGGGGATTATTACTAGAAGAAGATCAATGAGAAGTGAAAGTGGAAGGGGAAGTGATTTTCTTGATATACTTTTGGGTTGTGGGTACAGTGACATAGAGATCAATGTTTTCCTTTTGGTATAGTCTCTTCTTTGTGTGTGTGTGTGTGTGTGTTCCTAATTCCTATCTCATGCATATATGACATGTTTGTAGGCTTAAAGTTAGATATATAGAATTAAGGTTTTTTGGTTTAAGTCAAGGTCATTTTCTGGTTTAGATATAAATTTAGGGTTTACAGTTGAGAGTAAAGTTGGAGTAGGGTTTTAACTATTTAATTAACTAACTTATTGATTAAGATTTAACTGTTCAAAATTAGTTCTTTATAGAAAAAAAAACTTTAAAATCCTTCTATGTCAACGCACCTTGAAACTCTTTGACCTTTTCCAACATCCCATCATGTGACTTTAATTTTGACTTTCTTCAAAATTTATTAGGGTCGACATTTCCATTTAATCTCTTTTTTATTTTATTTTTTTACAATACCAACAACCAACTTTACATGCTTCATAAATCATCGATAATATTATGAGAAAGAGTCCAACCATCAATGTTTGGGTTTAGTGGACAAAAACCGGGTTGAGGCTCACCCATCCTTGCTCCCTTGGCCATTCTAAGCTTGTTAGGGTTAGTTAATCTTAGTCTGATTTAAAAAATTGGCCCTAAAAAAATCATGAAAAAATAAAAATAGTAATTTTAAAACACTAAAGATGTTGAAAAGAATATTTGGGAGAATATATTGAAATAGTTTCAGCGACTGAGATGTTCTTTTCATTTTTATTTGTTAATATTAAGAATTAAAAATAATGATAAATTTATTCAAAGTATCCCCACTTTCTTGCAGGAAATCCTTGCTGCAGGCACAGACACAACGGCAACAACAATAGAATGGGCAATGTCAGAGCTCATAAAACACCCAAAATCCATGTCAAAACTCAACCAAGAACTTCAACAAGTAGTGCTACTCCACCAAGAACAACAAGAACAAAATCAAGATTGCAGTAAAGATGTTCAAATAATAAGAGAGTCACATCTGCCTCATCTTCATCATCTCCATGCATGCATTAATGAAACCTTCAGACTTCACCCACCTGCTCCTCTCCTCCCTCACTATGCTCTTAACTCATGCCAACTCATGGGCTATGAAATACCAAAAGGTTACCCAGTTATAGTGAACATATGGGCCATAGGAAGGGACCCTGAAGTTTGGAAAAATCCTTTGGAGTTCCTGCCTGAACGCTTCTGCAGTAATGAAGATAAAGAAGGGTACTGGTGCAATAATAAAGTGGAGTATAATGGAAGTGATTTTAGGTTGATTCCTTTTGGAAGTGGGAGGAGGATGTGTCCTGGAATTGGGTTGGCAGAGAAGGTGGTGCCTTTGATTTTAGCTTCACTTGTTCATGGCTTTGAGTGGAGGCTTACTGATGGAATGGAACTTGAGGATGTTCAAATGAATGCTAAGTTTGGCTTGACTATGAAGAAGGACCCTCCTTTGCTGCTTCTGCATAAAGTCAAGAACTAATTAACTTTATGTCAAAGTAGCTAGATGATTACTTTGAATGTTCGCAAAATATGTGTTGATCTATTATTATTATTATTATTATTATTATTATTATTATTATTATTATTATTATTATTATGCCAAAATAGTATTTATATCCAGTAATGCTCAAATATATATGTACAATAAAAACTCCATGCGTTGTAGCAGCTATTATAATATAATTTGCTTATTTAAATGTTTTTTTTCTTTTCTGCTTATGGTTTTTATTTGATTTTTCGATTTAGTTTTGATAACTGATATCATAATTGTACTTGTGGTGTGGCTCATATTTATTATTTATTGAAATGGGTTTATATGAGTTTAATGTGCTTTATTTAAAAATCACTAAGTTTTAAAGCACTAATTCTAGTCCTTCACCTTATATATGCTTATTAACACGTTTATCATTATCTAATGTGGAACTATTCTTTAGTGATTGAAAGTGTTTATCTTACCATTCATCTTCTCCAACAATATTGTCATACTGATGATTAGATCTTTATTAATATATTGATCATATAGACAATAAATGTTTATTATTTATATTGAATATTTATTGAGATGTATAGCATTTTTTTTTTACTCATTGCAATGTTATGTTTAGTTATTTAATAATCCTTATTAATATATTGACCATTGATGATAAGATGTTTATTATTTGTATTGAATATTTATTAAGAGGTATAGCATCTTTTCTGACTTATTGCAATGTTATATTTTGTTATTTAATAATATATATACATCACTATTTGTGCTCATTAAAAGTTATATTAGGACTAATCTTTTGTAGATTCACATTAGTAGATATATATTATAATTATATTTATGAAGGTAAATGATCTACCATGAAGATAAACACAAGCATTAGTTAAATTATATTAATTTTACTTTTAATTAAAATATAATTATAGTTTTAGTATAATATCTACTTTGAATTTGAGTAGGGCCTCAAAATCTTAGTAGGGCCTAATTTACATAGTTTATGGCCCTATATAAAGCATCATGTACAGTAATGAAACCAGAACCAAAATTAAAAGGATCCTGATAAATATTAAAAAGTTTTATATTAATTTAAATTAAAGATTATAATAATAAATTTTTTTAAAAAAATATTAAATATAACTAATAATACCTACCACTGCAAGATGTGATTAATTAATTAATCAAATCATTCCGCTAAATACAATCTAATTTTAACTAATTTTATAAAAAGACTTACAAGTAGTTAGAGTTGTACTTTATTAATTAGATTTGTTTATATTGTTCTGTCGTAAGAATGATTATATAGATCCATATTTGTATATTTATTATAAACAGTAAGATGTATATTGTTTGTATTTAATATTTATTTAGAAGTATAGTTGTTTTTTTTTTCATTACGGTATCATATTTAGTTATATAATAATATATACCTCACAATTTATGTTGATTTAGAATTATATTAGGGTCAACACTTGCTTTGTGAAGTGGTAAAATACTTAATTAGCAATGCATAATTCTTAGTATTGTTTTTATAGTGTTTCACCGAGTCCTGGTATGGATTCTCTGATAAATTGTATTTTTTATCCTTCTAAGATTGCATGATAAAAAAAATTTAAAATTGCCAAATTATGGTCTCTGATATATTATTTGGGTGCAAGTGATAAATATTCATTAGTAAATAAATAATTTATTTATGATATTTAAAAAATTAAGAAATTTTTTTTTAAAGCTTTAATGCGCTTGCGCCTGATTTAAGCAATGATTTTACATAAAAGTATGTTATAACTATATATATTATAATATTGTGGGACCAATATATATGTGTGTATATATATACATGGGTATGTGTGTGTATATATATACATGGTTTTTCATCCTCACAGAATGAAAAGGATATGAATGAAAAGAAAAGAGAGATAGAGAGAAGATGAACAGAATGGATGGGTAACGATGGTACCGAATAGTAGCCAAAAGTTGTATTAGGTTAAAAAGTAATGGGTGGGTGAGTATGCTGTTGGTTATTATTATTATTATTATTATTATTATTATTATTATTATTATTTTGCCCAGGAGAAGAGATCAATTTCAACAGCTGATATTGGCCTAAGTTTTATTATTTTGTGCAGGGGAAGAGATCAATTTCAACAGCTGATATTGGCCTAGGTTTAATGTGCACTATTTATAGTGATGTACATCTCACTCGATATACAGTAATATTTGTGAAACTGTTCAAAGCACTGTGTTAGTGTACTGTTAGTTTTATTGTTGACGTAAATTAGTAATTTGCAACCGTTGGATTTAAATCACCGTGAAGTTATGGAAATTTAAATTTAAAAATGCTTAAACTTACCAGTTTATTCATTCATCAATAGTCACACAACAATATATCAACAATGATCAGTTAATAATAGTCTGTTAATAAAGATCAATGAGTGTACAATGTTCATGTATTTCATATCATTTTGTACACTCATTCGACGACATGTATTAAAACCATATTATGAAATTCGACAATAAATCTAGTGTGCTTTACATTTTTAGGCTTAGGACAACACTTCAAGACTAGAGAGAGAGAGAGAGAGAGAGAGAGAGAGAGAGAGAGAGCAGAGAGACAGAGAGAAGCATTCTAGACCTTAAACAAAAAAGTTGGAGCTTTCTCGGCATCATTAGAATAAGGACAAAACAAATTTGGTGGCTTATGGGAATCTTACGGCCAACTTTACAATCGTAAGTCCATTACAGAGGACCTTACAGGCATGCTTATGCCTATAAGGAGGCTTCAGTGCCAATTCAGAAAACTTTACGAGCAAGACTTACGCCTGTAAGGATGCCGTAAAGATCATCCAAAGGAGTTTACGGCCGTAAGGGTGGTTTGATAAGGACGCAAGTGTGTGTGCCGATCGTGTAATAAAATGTGTGTAAGTGCAAAGTGTCGGTCCACAAAGAATAAAGTGAATAATAATAATTACTCTAAACCCGAAAAATAGCCTAAAAGATTGAGTGTTATGTGTGCCAACAAAAGCAAAAAGTAATAAGAAAATACGGCAAAAGATAGGAGAGTAGTCAAAGAAGAAAGTAATGTCTGGGTATAACATTCCTCTAAGGTTATGATAGGTAGGGCTTTCGTCTCGTTAGCAATCAAGCATTCAATCACATAATTAGACTCAAATAGATATGATTGCAAATGAGAAATCAATTAAAGCATCAATAATCCAACAACCAAATTCAAGAATACAAACCGTAGAGTTTAACTATGCACAAACATCTACAAATTAGCTCTCCATTAATGGAGGGCAAGTATTCAAGATACAAATATTAATGGAGGAAAACATGAGAATCATGAAGACCCTCTTTTCAAACCCTAGGATGAAGAATTGCCAAAGGAGTTGCTTGAAAAGCTTCTACGCACACTGCCAAGGTGAGCTTAATGGCTATGATCTTCAGTCCCCTTGAATGTAGATCCGAATCCTCCTCCAAATTACTCCTTAGGTGCTGGAGATCCATCTCTTTTCCCTCCTAACTCTGTCTCCAAGAATCGCCCCCAAAAAATAAAAAAATTAATAGAATAGAGAATGCCTTAAAAATCCTCATAAGTTCTATTTATACCCGACTCCTTATAGACTGTTACGGGCATAAGGGCTAGGCCGTAAGGGAGCTAAAAAAGATGGTCACGAGTCTTACCGGAATACTTACGGCCATAAGTCATGTCTGAAAGGTCTTCTGTATCTATTGCGGTCCATCTTACGACCATAAGCGCTAGACCGTAAGCTTTACTGTTCTGCTTCTTATGACCACCCTTATGGGCATATGCTGTGGTTGTAAACTCATCTTGATGGTACTTATGGGTATTCTTATGGGCATAAATCTTGCCCATAAGATCCTCCAAATTTTCTCTGAATCCTTATTATGAGCATAAGTATGCCTGCAAGGTCTTTTGCAATTGGCTTACGACCGTAAGGTAGGCCGTAAGCTGCCTGTAACTCATCTGTTAATGTAAAGCACACTATATTTAGCATCGAATTACACAATATAGTTCTAATACATGCCAATTGAGTGTACAAAATGATATGAAATACATGAATATTATACACTCATCACGGTCGCAAGAAGAAAAACAATGAAGCTTACGGTTCATCACTTACGGTCATATGTTGATCGTAACACAAACAAAAGACCTTATGGATGAGACTTAAGGCCTTAAGTGTTTCCGTAAGGTTTGCGACTATCTTCTCCTGCTCCCTTAAAACCACGTCTTTACGCCAGTAAGCAGTCGGGTATAAATAGAACTTATAAGAATTTATAAAGCATTCTATTCTTTTCTTTTGGGCGATTCTTGGAGGCGAAGTTAGAGAAGAAAATAGATGAATCTCCAGCACTACGGGGATATTTAAAGGGAGATTCGGATCCACATTCAAGGGGATTGGAGGGCATACTGTCAAATTCACCTTGGTGAGTGTGCGTGGAAGCTTTCCTAGGGCTTCTTCAGTGATCCTCCGTCAGTGCAATTGAGAAGGGGGTTTACATATTTTTCATGTCTCCTCCTATTATTTCTATCTTGAATGCTTGCCCTCCTTTAATGGAGGGCTAATTTGTAGATGTTTGGGCATAATTGAACTGTAGGGTTTATTTCATTGGCATTGGTTGTTGGATGTTTGATGCTTTAGTTGTTTTCTTAATTGCAATGGTCTCTATTTGAGTCTAATTGCGTTTTTTTATCGAATGACGATTGCTATTGTGGTGAGAACCCTGGCCCCTAATTTTCATATGTCTAATGTACTTTGGGGACTTCGTTTCCCGTAATCCTTCCGAGTGAGTAATCTCCGTGTGGGGTAGATTTTAGGAGAAATCACATCTCTACTCTATATTCAAACTAGGGATAATCTCTCTCTATGGGAGAGATTATCTAGCTTAATAGATTTTCATTAGCTCACAGTAAGGTTTCATAGAGTGTTAATGAGATTATGTGGATTTCTATATCAACTGTGCACCTATTCAGTTACTTTTCACCTAAGAAATTGGGGTTTAGTATAATTCTAGAAACATTTCGGTTCAAATGGATTGCATACTTAGACAACCTTTGTTCTGTACTTTATAACCCTAGACGAATGTTATACCGGGACGTTAATTTTTTGGAAGGTCACCCACCTTCCATCTTTTTGCAAATTGATCACCCAGCTTTAATTTGAAGCTTTTTGGTCACTCACTTTCGATTTTATCGCACTGGCAGGTTACCCGATCTTTTCCCGTCCTCCCTTTGCTTACTTGGCTGCCGGAGAGAGTGAGTTAGTCTGCTCCTGACACGGTGGATGGCTTAGCTGGACACACCACGTCAAGTGAAGTTCGCCAGATGAAGCAGCGCACACCACGTCACGCGAAAGGGCACCACGTCAGCTCCTTCTTTCATGAGAGATGGACTGTGGACAAAACTTGACCAAATAGGCAGCTTCTTCTCCATAGTTTAGGGCTTGCTAAACTCCATCCGAAGATTGTCCCAACATTGAGCAGCGGCGCAACATTACAACCATAGCAAGGTGTGATCGAGTAAAGTTTGCTTCACAGCAATGGCGGTGAACTGAGAAAGAAGGCCAGCAGGTGTTGATGCACCAGCGTACTGAAAGTCCTTACGTGAAACCCTAACCAATTGACTTTGGGTTTTTTGTTAAATTATAATTAAGACATCCTAGATTTGCACAACATTTGTTTATGGGCATATAAACATGGTTGGATTTGATATTATTGGGTAGATTTTGTCAATGAGGACATTCATAGTGAATGTTGTTTTGATGAGGATTATTAGGTTAAAGAGATAATTGTCTGGCGTCTTATGGGTACATGGCATAATTTATTTGTATGGTTTTAATTGTAAGGTGTCTTGTGGGTACACGGCATAATATATTTGAACATATGCCAAGAAAGATTTATGTTTGTCTGCCTTTATAATTGTAGGATTTAATGGTGTTTGTTAGGTATCACGGCATAATTTATTTATATAGAGATAATATTTTCCTATCTACATCTGCCAAGAAGGATACTGTGCCCTTTTATTGTGGTCCCAGACAGGGAAGTACAGTACTAGTTAGTTTATTGCTCTCGTGCTGTTGTGTTTGTTGCTTTGTTGCTTTGAATTTATTACTCTAGTTTGTATGATTTATTGGGTTTTTGTTTGATTGCTTGTTTGTGTTTTTATTTTTAGTTTTCTAATTTGTTGACCTTTGCTGGGATTTCTTCATGAAAAAGTGGTCTAGGGGCTAGTGGTTGGCCTGGGTTGCTGAACAAGTTTCCTAATGAGATTGGCATGCTATTTTTTGTTAATTTTCTTTGAAAAGTACATTTCCAGGTTTGTAGTGTTTCTGATTTTTTTCTGAAGCTTATTAGCAATTGGTCTGCTAGGTTGTGTATTCATGTCCATTTGTTCTCCTATAACTGATAATTAAGTACACATCTTATAATTAAGCACATATCTGACATGCCTTTTTTTGTTTTGTTTTTAACAATTGCACATTACTACTACTGTGGTGTTTCTGATTTTTTTTTTTGTTCTGCTATGAGTGGAAATTAAATACACATCTTATCAATAGGTGTGTTATTAATTTTTTTTTTATGAAGGTAAGCAGAAAGCATGCTTAATTATTGTTTAACTTTCTCATTTTCTTGTTATGACCTTTAAGATTGCTGTTGTGATTTGGTCGTTTAATATGTCCTGGTGGGGTTCTTTTCTATTGTTGCATTACTTTTCTTGAATGTTAGCATAAGCATGATTAATATTTTGATGACTAATCTGTCCTAGTGTGTTTCTTATTTATTGTTGTAGTTGACTTGTGATGGTTTTGATAATGGTAAATATTTGTTCTGCTAACCTTGATTACTTTATTTTTTTTTATAGTGTTTTCATAATGGCAATTAACTTTCCTGATAAGTCAGTGATGCATTCTAACTATTTTTTTACACTGCTATAAGCCTGTGATCATGATAATGGACTTTGAAATTGCTTTAACTGGTGTTCTTCCCATGGTTTAATTGCATGTAAATCAATTGATATGTTGTGAAATTGTGAGAGAAATAAATAACCTTAGTCTATCTTTCTTTTCAGTGCCAACTGCTGACTTGTTCATCATAAAATTTCATTATGAGCAAGGGGATGAAGAAGGATTTGCTGGGTTTATAGATTTTTGTTGTGCTGACTAGATCTCTAAGATTGAGCTACTGAACATGGCTAGGCAATTTCATATAGATATTACTGGTTGTAGTTTATGGTGGCTAGACTTAAGAAGTGGGTGTCAGGGGCTACGTGAGATAAAAAATGACCTAGATGTACTAGACATGGCAAAGAATGTAGGCTCCTCCAGGGAGATCTATGTCTCTGTTAGGATTGCCAATGGTAGGTCTATTGAAGGACCTAGATTTCCTAGTGGTAAAATGCCTATTTCTGATGCAGAAGTGGATCATTATGAGCTACATGATGATAATGATGATGATAATGATGATGATGAAGCTGCTGATGATGATGGTATAAATGAGGAAGATAGTGATTTTGACAATGAAGTATTTGGCCTTGGTAGGAGAAAGAAAAACAATGAAGAAGAAGAAGGTAATTTCCATGATTCAGATTACAGTTTTACTCAGGATTCTGATGGTAACAACATGAATAGTATAGAGAATGCAAGGGCAGTGATTGTTGTGGCTGGTGAACCTCCAAAAAATAGGACTGAACAAGGTGAATCTGATTCAGAGCAACCAGGATCCGAGGAATTATACTCATGTTCATCCACATATGAAGAAGGAATTAAGGGTAAGAGGCCTAGATACTCAGAATTTAATGAGGACTGTGACATGAAGAACCCTCAATTTAAAATAGGAATGAAGTTCAGGTCATTCAAACAATTTAAAGAAGCAATACGAAATTACGAAATTAGAAATCGATATGTTATGAACTTCAGACCCAACTCCCAGAAGAGGTGCAAGGCATTCTGTAAAAAAAATGTCCTTTTTATTTGTGGGCATCTCCTATGGTCAAGGATAGTAATACAGTACAAATTAAGTCTGGCCATCTAACTCATGAGTGTTCACGAGAGCACAACAATAGAAATGTAAATGCCAAATGGATAATTTTAAAATATCATCCATTAATTAAATTAAATTAAACAATTTTAAAATATTTTTTTAATGATAATTTGAAAGTACATTCTTAGTTTTTAACCTTTTGGTTATTCATAATAGTTTCTACATAATAGTTTCCGTTTATTATGTTATTAATTAATAATCCATTAAAAATATTTCACACTAAATAAATTAAAAATTTATCTGTTAATATCCGTTATTTAAATCAAATACATACTTAAAAATGGATATCCAAATATTTACATATCCTTATCCCTCTAACTAAACACCAAACAATATTTATCCTTACTATTAAATCCCTCCAACCAAACACTTAAACATGGATATTTCATCCATGGATATCTCTCATCCATGGAATATTATATCCCACTATCCAAACACTACCTTACTTGATGCTTACTTATCATTTATGTGTGTGATAAGGCTCATAGATGGTGATGAGCACACACAGATATCAAGTCTTTATGATTACAGATTGGAACTGTTGGAGACCCACCCTGGATCAACTATTTAGTTCAAGTGTGATGCAGGACAATTCCAGGCAATGTACATTTGCCTATCACTACTCAGGGAGGGCTTTCTTGCAGGATGAAGGAGGGTAGTTTTAGTTGATGGATGTTTTTTGAAGGGGAAATATGGGGGCCAGCTATTGACAGCAGTGGGAATAGTTGCAAATGACTGCACCTATCCCATTGCATGGGCAACTGTCAGGAGGGGGAATAAAGATTATTGGAGATGGTTTTTACAGCATTTGGCAGAGGATCTTCAGATACATGACAACAGTCAATGGGCCTTCATGAGTGATAGGCAGAAGGTCTGAAGAATTTTAGGCCATTTTGTTCACAATTCATCAATGTTAATTGAAATTGAATTAAGTTTCTATTGTATGTAATGATGAATTCATTTACATTTCCATTTGACATTGTGAATTTTTTTTTTAACCAAATTGGTCAGTATTATGAGATGATTTACTTAAGTTGTACTTGTATTGAAGTTGGTCACCCAATATCAATTTTAAACAATTTGGTCACTGTTATGAAATGATTTACTTAACTGGTTGGGTTAATTCACAATGAATGGAATGAAGAGTTTGCTGAAATAGATGATATATCAGTGGTTTGATTATAGATAGCAAAACACCAAACAAAAAAAAAAAATCCCTACTAATTGATGACTGGTTATGCCTTCATTACATTGCTAGGTCACTTAAGTTTCATTACTTTTTCAAACTTGTCACCGAATTAATTTGAAACAATTTGGGATGATGCCAGGTCACCTAAGTTTTTTTTTCAAATTGGTCACCAAGTTTGTTTTTTTCCACATTGGTCACCACCCAACCTCAGTTTGAAACACAATCTGGTCACTCAATTTTCATGATAGGTGAATTATTTCCCATTAGATGCAACAATTAGTTTTATTCTTGTCCTGTTAATTAACTTCAACATTGTTTTAATTATTCTTCCATTCTGTGTGAGCATGTCTTATGTTTAATTGATTATCCTGTTACTTATCTTCAAACTTGTTGTCATATTATTAATTATCTTCAGGACTTGATTCTTTCTATTGTAAACTAATGAAATTTATTTATTTTCTCTGTCTTGATTACATTGTTTGCTTAATTGATTGTCCTGTTTCTTATCTTCAAACTTGTTGTCCTGTTAATTATCTTCAAGACTTGATTCTTTCTATTGTAAACTAATGAAATTTATTTTTTTCCCTGTTTTGATTACATTGTTTGCTTAATTATTTGTGTGTAGGATGATGGTGTGCCATAAAATTCTCCAACTTAGGGGTTTACTACCAGCCATAGAAGAACTGTTTCCCAACTATGAACATGGATTCTGTGTTAGGCATATACACACAAATTTTAGGGAAAACTTTAGGGGCAAAGCTCTAAAGGACCAAGTATGGGCATGTGCAACAGCAACCTCCATCCCTGCATTTGAAAGGTCCATGAACACTCTTAAAAAATATGTCCTTAGGTGCATTTGATTATATGAAGAAGATCCCTGCTAAGCATTGGAGTAGGTCCCATTTCCAAGAACATTACAAATGCTCCATACTTTTGAATAATATGTGTGAAAGTTTCAATAGCAACATTTTGGAGGCTAGGACAAAGGGAATTATAACTATGAATAGAGGGGGGCACGGGCCATCTTTTGGCCCAGCCCGGAACCGGCCCGCCCAAACCCGCCGGTTCAGCTGAGCCGGCGGGCCGGTAACCCGTAACCGGCCCGCACTGTAGCGGGCCCGGTTACAGGTTGGGGCTGTCCCAACCCGGCAACCCGGCGGGTTGAGTTCTTTTTTTATTTTAAAAAAAACTTAGATTCAAAGCACCAAAGATTTGAATCCATGACCTTTTCATCCCTCAAACATCTTATCCACCAACCCAAACTTTTTCCTTGTTTAATTAAAGAAAGGAAAAATATATAAACATACTTTAAAAAGAATAAAAAATTAGTTTTTCACTTTCTGTTTAATTATATATACCTTTTTAGATTCCATTATTTTTGCATTTTGTGTCAAATTATTTACTTTAATTGTTAGTAGCAACCATTATAAAAAAAGGGTATTACTCACCCTTTTTTGTGTTACTCAACATTATAATCCATTGTTTTTATATGTATTACTTATCTCCGTTATTAATATTATTTAAAATAAATATAAAAAAACATAATGTCATTGATGTGTAATAGTATAACCTTATTGTTAATTTAAAACTATAATCTTTCATACATATTTTTGTATATTTTGGGTGAAAATTCTAAAATTTTATGTATTTCTAGATATATTATTAACTTAAAATTATAATATTCACCAAAATCCTGATGAATAAATAACTAATAAAATTTTGTTAATAATATATTTTAATGTAAGAAAACTAAATTATGTTAAAAAATATTTATCATAACATAATGTTAAATAACGGTAAAAAATAAACATTATTATTTTAATTTCTCAATTATATATTTAATTGTTTTTTATAGAAAATTAAATTTCATATATAATAAGTTTTTTTTTTTTCAATTTCCATCGTCTCATGTTCCCTTTTAATCAAATCTATGATTCTTGAAAATATTTAAATTTAATCCTATACTAACAAGTATCATCTTGTAAAACATTATCAAAATATTCAATAATAAGCATTTAAAAAAATAAATTAATACTAAAAGTTTTTAATTTTTGTGATTTAGTTGAAATTATCCTAAATAGTTTTTAAAATTTTAAAGTTTAGATTTGATTTAAAACAAATAAAAAACAACAATTATGGTGACCATGATTTGAACTCAAGACTTCATAAACCATTAAAGCCAATCATATACTACTCTAACCAATCTACCAATAAATTTTGTTTTAACAAAAATGCTATACTAAAATCTAGAATCAATAAACAAGTTTTTTACTATTGTAATTTAGTCCCACATCGACTAATTTCAAACAAATTGCATAACAACTGCCTATAAAATCAGTCACATACCAACTTGTTTGTTATTATTTGTTTTGGATATTTTGTTTTATATTTAAAATTATATTAATAACTTTATAAATTTATAAATTTATTTAAAATATTAAAATTTTATAAAAACACAGTGGGCGGCCCGTGAACCGGGCGGGTTTTGGCCCCGCCTCCCGGTTTGCACTCGCACCGGGCCGGGTCCGGGTCCGGGTCATCCTCCGGTGACCCGTGACCCGACGGGTTGGCCGGGCCGGCCCGGACCGCCGGGTCGACACTGTTGGCCGGGCCGGTTACTGGTCGGCCAAAGACCGACCCGGACCCGCCGGGTTGGGCCCGGCGGGCCCGGTTAACCGGCCCGTGCCCATGTCTAACTATGAATGAAATGCTAAGAACCCAGCTCATGGTCAGGATACAGAAAAAAAAGGGATTCAGTAAGAAAAATAACATCCATGTACTGCCCTAAGATAGTTAAGAAATTGGAGAAGATCAAGCAGTCTAGCTTCCTTTATAGCACATTGTGGTCAGGAGGGGATCAGTATCAGGTGTTGGGACCTGATGGACAATTTGTTGTGGATAAAGATAAGGCCATGTGTTCATGTAGGAGATGGCAGCTGACTGGGGTTCCATGCAGTCATGCCATCTCAGTCATTTATTATAACAATGATAGGCCTGAAAATTACCTACATGACTGTTACAAAGTAAGCACTTACCTAGAGACATATAGGCACACCTTGAATCCCACGCATGATAAAGATTGTTGGCCCAAGAGTCATTTGGGACCCATGATCCCTCCAGAACCAATTAACACTAGAAGAGGCAGAAAACTTATGCTCAGGAGGAGGGAGGTGGATGAATCACAAACGGGCTTCATAGGTGCTAGGGTTAGCAAGAAAGGTATGTCTATGAAATGAAGCATTTGTGGTGCCAAAGGGCACAATAAGAGATACCATGGTGGATCACATGTATAGATTCTCAATTTAGTTTTTTTATTCCATTGTATCAGTTGCTATGTTCTTTAGTATACTTAATTAAAATTCTGTTTAACAAGGAAGTAAGCAGCAACATCAGTCACATCCCGGTGAGGCAAGCTAGGAAAATCATATGGACCACATTGAGCCACAGGTACTGGAAGATCTTTTTTTGTAATTCACACTATTGTAATAGGATAGCCCTAATTTTTTTCCTTGGATGGTAACTATTTTTTTTTTCTGTATTTTGGTGTCATGTTTGCTTAAAAGGTTTCATCTCTAGGCATAAGCACCCAGTATGACCTAGCTCACAGGTTAGTATCAACTAAAAAACTTCATAATGGTACATGTTTACTAAATACATTTATCTTTGTCCTAGGTCATTAATCCAGTTGTGGAGACCCACCCCATTGAGACACAGCCTGGACTTGAGGGTACATTGAGGAAGCAAAAATTGCCAGTGGTAGGGGCAAAGGTTGCTCAACTTTAAAGGCGCAACAACATGGCAAACTAAATTTTACTGTTGCTGCAAAACTCAATACTTTAAAGCCCCAACTGCAAGAAAAACAAGCTGAACAAAGGCATAAGGAAGAAGAGCCTGCAAAGAAGAAAAGGCCATGGATTCCTTAGATACACATCTTACCATAGGTGTCATGGTTTGTCTCATTAATTTTGTTCAGTGTCAGCAAACTATCTGTTTGTGTACAAGAACACAGAAAAATGGCATTGTTGCTATCTATTTTTGTTTCCCTATTTTAGTTTCAATGAATGTACATGTTTTGACCTCTTGGAATTCTCTTGTTTGCTTCTTTTTTCTAGTTAATATAACAACGTTATGCTCAAATTTGTGGTTTTAATTTAGTAATGGAGATCAGTTTCAATTGTAAAACAATTCAATTGTAAAACAATTCATCTTCTAATTGATTGTTTGCAGGAAATATGATTACACTATCATTAATTTGGAGAATGGTCATTAATCTTCTAATTTATCGTTGGTTTCACTAGCTGTAAATCATACAATAGCCTTTGCACTTGCAACCAACAGGACCTCTTCTGTGTGTTTTTTCTAGCAAGTACTCCATAATTTCCCACAATTTAATTTCTAATAACATAAAAGTTCAATAAATCATAAGTTTACAAATAGATAGACAAAGCAATTAACAAATAGGTAGACAATTGTAACTTCAATTGAATCTTGCTCATCTAGATAATGAACTAATCACTATTAAGCAGCTAGGGTTTTACAGAGGATTACACAAAAACTAAACTTCTCAGCTAGGGTTTTAACAAGGATTAAGCAGAATCCAATCTTCATTCTTTCCAATTATTTACATTGAAACACACGGGAATCTAAACTTCACAGCTAGGGCATAAAAAAAACACACACACACACGTTCGAAGATCCACTCCTAGTTAACATCTCGATCTAGCATTCACTTGTTCACTCTCGTCTTCCCATTGTCAATGCTTGGAGAAGAAGAAGCTGACTTCTTCACCCTCGTTATGAAACCAAAATCCTCTTGGAGAAGAAGAAGCTGACGTGGTGCCCCTTCACATGACGTGGTGTGCGCTGCTTCAGCTGGCGAGCTTCACTTGACGTGGTGTGTCCAGCTAAGCCATCCAGTGTGTCAGGAGCAGACTGACTCACTCTCTCCGGCAGCCACGTAAGCAAAGGGGGGCGGGAAAAGACCGGGTGACCTGCCGGTGTGATAAAATCAAAAGTGAGTGACCAAAAAGCTTCAAATTAAAGCTAGGTGATCAATTTGCAAAAAGATGAAAGGTGGGTGACCTTCAAAAAAATTAACCCCATGATCTTTCCTTGATTTCTCTCCTGTTTACTCCCGTATTTCTTGCTTTTATTCTCTTTTTGTTTGCACACATATCATTCGAACATTTAGGATATTTTTCGGAATTAGAGTTATTACTAATATTCATTCTCTTCCCTGTGGACCGATACTTTACATTCACACACACTATTATTATGCAATCAGCACGTACACTTGCATCCCTATCATCAGTCAACAATGTTCGATCAATAGTAGTAGGTCAAGAACAATCAAACAACAACAGTCAGTCAATAATGATCGATCAATATTTCAATAAATCTGTCAATTTTAATCCAACAGCTAAAAAACAAATGACTGTAGAATTGAATTCTACGGGCATTCTTAGAAGGCGCGTCCTCTATATATATAATTAATTAATTATATAGCCATAAAGTTACTAAAATTAAAATTTAAAGGTGCTTAAATTTACTAGTATTATTCATCTATCAACAATCACACAACAATATATCAACAACGTCAATCAATAACAGTCGGTTAATAAAGGTCAGTCAACAATGGTCTATTAATAATGGTCGGTCAAGAATAATAAATCAACAATAGCCAGTTAATAATGGTCGATCAAAATTTCAACAATCGGTCAATTTTAAAAAGAAATTATTTAATTTAAGTTAATTAGTTTAAACAAAAAGCATTATAAAAGTATAGGATATTTTATTATCATTTTATTTTCAAAAAATTTACTTGCATTTTTCAATATAAAATATTATATTCCATGATTAATTATTATATTTTGTTTTAAATTTGGAATTTAATCCGGACACACATGATAATAAAAACCAATTTTAATATATATACATAATACGTACATCATCTAGGGATATCCACAGAGCACCCATAGATAAGAGGAGCTGCAAATAAAGATAAACAAGTATGATTTATTGATTTATTATAATTTGGAAGAAACTACATAGAGTGTAGGAGTCATGTCATGTCATTTGTGGATGAATGAAGCATCATAATATAGAAAGGCCTCATATAATTAGATTTTTATTACTAAACAAAGCTTAGTTGACCTTTCATTTTCTTTAACTAACTTAATTCAGATTTAAAAACCCAACAATAGACTTGGCTCAGGTTCTACCAATTTAGAATTTTGTAGGGTCACTTTTTTGTGTTGGCTCTTATAAAATTATCTAAGATCTAGCTCCAGCTCCTCCCTGCAATCATCATATAAAAAAAAAGCCTATTCTTCCCATTACACTAATTATGGTGATGATAAGTTGATAACTATGCTTATTCATATAAAGTAGTTGGAATACAAATTAAAAATGTTAAGGTAACCTATTTGAGATGTCTTTATTTATAATTTCAAAATAAAAAGAGGTTGAATTTGCTTTACTTATTGAGATTGTATCTATAGGTATTTTTAAAAGTTTGGTCATGTTTATATATTCCTGGTCTGACAAGTTCTTAACAATGACTAAGAAGTTGACATATGGTTTATTATGATTCTATTTTGGTATTTGTAATGCATATAATGTCTAATATTGGTTTAAAATTTAAGAAAACTTGAGAATATCTGCAAATGGTAGGCACTAAGTGATATGCATGTCAAATTTTCCTGCTTCCATGCATATTTTGAATGCTAGCACTCCAAGGCATTATTCTAAGGTTTTCATCTTTATCATTTAACTGATGGTATTTTTTGTATTAGCAGATAAAAGCTATATTACAAGAGAGTTTCTAGTTGTTTAAGATTTATATAAGCAAAGGCTTATCCAAAGTTACATTGTGACCAAGTTGCAATAATAGTTCTAAAAAATTGTGTGAAGTGCTCAAAGAAGTAATAAAATATTTACTTCAATGTGGACAATTTTAGGATTGCATCCACTTTACATTGCCTCACAACCCACTCCCCAAAATTTATTCTTTATGTACTTAAAATTACTTCTTGTTTTCATTCATAATGATTGCATGTATTATTACATCCTCAAACTTGTCTTACTCCAAGATCTTATGCAGATATTAATATATGATATGCGTATGTTTGATCTTGTTAGGATCAAGAATCACATGTAAGTGTTTGTTCCATATTAAATAATGTAAATGCTCAAATGGATTGTTAGGGAAAAGAGCATGATGCTTAAAATTTGCTTACACCAACTTGTTAGTTTTGTTGTAGGTATGGTAGTCCTGTATTGGATATTAAGTGCCATTAAAGACTTAATTTTACATAACCAAAAGTGATAACTACAGTTTGCCATGTTATCAGAATTTGGGATCCTGAAACGGTGAGTTGTTGAAGTAATTTGCATGTGAAATTTTTGGGTGGTGGTACCTAAGTTACACACCACATATCTGCTTCTCGCTAGATTGAAAAGGAAGTCTGTCTTGAAAAGTTTGATAGAACCAAGGCCATCTCATACCATTACTCATTTTGTTTGTGTGAACTTTTTCTCATGCCCATTACTTCTTGCGGTTTGCATTCTATTTCTTGATATGTGAAGGCACTCATTTACGTAGATTGAATGGATGCTAGATAATGCTTTATTGCTTAAATGGTATGTGAGGAGGTGCTTTGTAACTTAGTTGCCTACTGGATGATGGGATTACCTATTTGCCTTTTTTCTTGGGTTCACATGTAACAATTTATGATGTGGAATTACTAGGAAGCACATAACATTCATGGCAATTGTGAAAGGAAGATACATTAGCTTTGCTCCTCTGAAAAAGACAGGTATAGCAAAACTAGATTAAGTTCTACTTCTTCTCTAGTTAGAAATGTTTACTTGGAAAATTGTATGAGCTTTTGCTAAGTACTATGAATTTGGATGTCCTTTAGTTTCAATCCTATTTAATATATGATTGTGAAGGTAAAGTAAAGATTGACAAGTTTGATTGTAGTGACTTTGGGTTTTGGAAGATGCAATTAAAAGATTCCCTGTATCAAAAGAAGTTGCCCGAATCTTTGTTAGGGCAGAAGCCAGATCAACTGATTCAAAAAACTGGGAATTATTAGATTGCCAGGCTCTGGAGTGGTCCGATTGACATTGGCAAAGAATGTTGCCTATAACATTGTTAAGGAAGTAACTACCTACGGTTTGATCAAGGTGTTGTCTAATATGTGCAAAAGGCCAAAAAAGGTATTCTTGATTCACCAACTAGTTAACACAAAGATGAAGGAAGATTCAATGATGAAGTACAAACTTTGTTGTTGTTATCTTCATTAACTAAGAGTTGTCCAAGAACAATTACAATCGTTGGTAGTTAATCTAGGACAGCAAAGTTGTCGTTTGAAAAGATTCAGGATTTGATCCATGGAGAAGATATTCGAAGGAGAAATTCTGGGGACCTATTAGGTTCCTTGCTGAATATAGAAAGCGGAGGCAGAAAAATTAAAAAGGGGCATAATTAGTGGTGTGGTAGGTCAAAGTCGAAGAAGAGGGATTAGTCCAAAAATCACAAGGATATAATATGTTAGAATTGCTACAAGACTGGTCACTTTAGAAATCAATGCACATCTCTCTCAACTCCTAGAAAGAAGAAAGATAAGTCTATTAATGCGGCCAACTGAAGCTATAGATGATGTGTTGGTTTATTGTGTTGAGTGTCCAATTCAATTCTGGATCATGGATTTCGGTGCATCATTCTATGCTTCTTCTTGTAAGAATATGATGCTAAATTTCATCTTGTTGATGATGAGGGTTTGCAGATTACGGGCATGGGAGATAGCAATTTTAAAACTTCCTTAGGTACCATTTGGACATTGAAGGATATGAGGTTTATTCCTGGTCTAAAGAGGATGCTAATCTCTATGGGACAATTAGATATGGGACAATTAGATAATCAAGGATATAATGTCATATTTTGAGATGGTGAGTGGAAAATAATCAAAGGAAATTTGGTTGTTGCTCTTGGTTGGAAAAAGAGAACTCTGTACATTGTTGAACTACCATCAAATGAAGCTAATGTAGTTATTAGTAGAGGTGATCCTTCAATTCTATGGAACCAAAGACTCAGCCACATGAGTGAAAAAGGTATAAAGATGCTGGTCTCCAAGGGGAAAATTCTAGAATTGAAGAATGCAGAAGTTGGTTGTTGTAAACCGTGTGTGCTCATGGAGTGGAAAAGGGTCACTTTTGTGAAATTAGAGAAGATAGCCAAGGTTGAGATGCTGGATATAGTTTATACAGATGTTTACGAGCCAACATCAGTTGCTTCATTTGGAGGATCACGCTACTATATCACCTTTATTGATGACTCTACTAGAAAAGTATGGGTTTATTTGTTGAATCATAAATTTGATGTTTTTACTAAATTCAAGAAGTGGAAAGTTGCCATTAAAAATGAAACTTGCTTGAAAATTAAATGTTTGAAGTCTAATAATGGTGTTGAATATAGTATCTCAGAATTTATTGATTATTATGTTAAGAATGGGATTAGAATGTTGAAAACTGTTCTTGTTATGCTTGAGCAAAATGGCGTTGTTGAAAGGATAAACATAACTTTGAGTGAGAGGGAAAAGAGTATCCAGCTTCATGCAAGATTGCCAAAAATGTTATGGGCAAATTCAGAGAATGCAACAACTTACATCATTAGTCGAGGACCCTCAGTTCTCTTGGGGTTCAAGATTCTTGAGGAGTGGCAAGGCAAAAAAAAAAAAAACCACTCTTTCACACTTGAAGGTATTTGGATGTGTTTCATATGTGTTTGTTAAAGATTTTAACATAGATAAGCTTGATCTGAAAGCAAGGAAGTGTGTTTTCATTAGCTATAGTTCATATGATATTAGGTATTATTTTTGGGATAAGTCAAGAAGAAAAGTCATCAAAAGCAAGGATGTCACATATAATGAGAATGTAATGTACAAGGATAGGTATGCAACTAATTCTGAGGCTACAAGGAAATAGAATAAAAAAAATATCCTATTAGAAGATATTACAAAAGATGATTATGCAGGACAAAGTGAGAGTTCCCAGAATGGAAATATAGATGATATAGTTTCAACTATTTCAAAGGCAGAATTGAGGAGACCTAGCAAAGATTCATGACCTCCACAGTGATACTCACCTTTAGCAAATTACTTACTTTTGACTGAAAATGGTAAGCCTCAATGTTATCCTAAGGTTATACAGATGGTTGATTCAATATAGTAGGATTTAGCCATGAAGGAGGAGATGGGTTCTTTTGAGAAGAATAAGACTTGATCATTAACAGAGTTACGAACATGGAAGAAGGTTTTGCAAAATAAGTGGGTGTATAGGGTCAAGGAAGAGAGTGCTGGTAACAAAAGGTATAAGGCAAGACTAGTGGTCAAGAGTTTCAACAAGAAAAAGGCATTGACTAGAATGAGATTTTCTCTCCTATGGTCAATATGACTACTATCAGACTTGTGCTAAGTATTATGGCTGCAAAGGACTTACATCTAGAATAGCTAGATGTTAAGACTATTTTCTTGCATATTAATCTGGAGGAAGACATCTACATAGAACAACCAATAGGTTTTCAAGTAACTAGGAAAGAAAAGTTCATTTACAAGTTGAGAAAAAAATTTATATGGTTTGAAGTGAGCACCTAAACAGTGGTACTTGAAGTTTGACAACTTCATGAGAGGAGTAGGTGCAACAGATGTATTTTGGATTATTGTTGCTATTTGAAGAAATATGATTCATCCTATATCATATTACTGTTGTATATTGATGGCATGCTAATTGTATTGCCTAACATGAATGAAATCAACATATTGAAAACATAGATGTCTAAAGTGTTAGAGATGAAGGATTTGGGTGCTTCGAAACAAATACTTGGCATGAGCATTAGCATGGACATATCTTGAAGATACTCTAAAGTTATTCCAAGAAAAGTATATTGGAAAAGTGTTGGAAAAATTCAACCTTCAAGAAGCTAAGATCAGATGTACTAATTTGGGAAGTAAATTCAATCTCACAAAGAAGCAGTAACCTCAAATGGATGAAGACAAGAAAGATATGGCTAAAGACCTATATGCATCTGTAGTTGGTAGCATTATGTATACAATGATATACATGAGGCCAGACATTGCTCATGTAGTGGGAGTTGTTAGTTGATTTATGTCTAATCCAAGGAGAGAGTATTGGGAAGCAGATAAGTGGCTATTATGCTACTTGAAAGGTACTTCCAAAGTTGCATTATGTTTCAAAAGAAGAGATGTTATCTTGGAAGGATTTTCTGATGAAGATTTAGGTGGTTGTTTGGATACAAGAAAAGCACTACTGGGTATATTTTCATAATGGGTAGCACAACAATTAGTTGGATGTCTTGACTTTAGAAGAGTGTTGCTCTTTCAACTACAGAGGCAAAATATATGGCTATCTCAGAAGCTGGTAAGGAGATGATTTGCTTAAAGGATATTCTTAAGGAGTTGGGAAAGAAATGGGCTGATAGTGTTCTTTATAGTGATAGCTTGAGTGCTATTCATCTCGATAAGAATCCCGCATTTCATGCTAGGACAAAATACATGCAACTAAGGTATCATTTTATTAGAGAATTGATCAATGGTGATATCTTGTTATTAATAAAGATCCTTGGCTCAAATAATCATGCAGATATGTTGACCAAGGTTGTTACTATAGAGAAGTTGAAGCTTTGTAAAGCTTCAACTAGCCTTCAGAGTTTATTGATGAGAAGGCCTTACACTAGTTGAAGTTACTTATTGTAGATTTAGGTTTACATAGGTGTGAGTGCACTTGATGTGATCAGACTCTAAATGGAAAATTGTTGAGTATGTGGAGTCCGATGTATGCCATGATAATACATGACGGCGTGGCTTGCAGTAGTTCAAGGGCACAAGCACCTCTATGGGGCCTTACCAGATTTTTTCTGGGTAGCACCCCTAAAAGGAAATGTTACCTAAGACCCAGACTGATATGTAAATTTTTGACTCATTTTACTCTTCTGCCTATAAATATCACTGTAATTATAAGCCTTAATTGTGAGTGAAAGAATTGTTAGTACTGCAGCAGTGGGCAAATCTATTTTTGGCCGAACCATGTAAAATCCCTAATCTCTTTGTGTGTGATTGTTTTTCTTATTATTCTTGCTATTCTTTAGATCCATTCCTCGATGTTCAATCCTCAACAACTTCAACCCAAAAAACTTGAGCTACGTATTTATCATGTAGCAAGCATTTTTGCCATTTCCATCACCATTTGATTCTTGCTCTTGGATACACCATTATGTTATGGTATATAGCCAACAATCAATTGTCTTTCCATGTGATAAGTGTTTTTTTTATCCATATTTGACAACATCTTTTATGTATTTTGAGCATGGTTTTATTCAGATATTTTTACTAATGGCATATTTTGTGTTCTTTTGTGTAATTAGGCCATGCGAAGGAAAATTATGAAAAAGAAAGTAAAGAAAGAGTTGTGGATCACTTTTTGAGATGTTTCTGTGAGCTACAAGAGTGAACACATAAGTTGGATTATCTACATGCATGTATGTGTCAACTCTTAAGATTTTAGAAGCCATTTGACACTTCAGGAGGACATGAACGTAGCCATACACATGTGTACCAGCTTGTGTACTATTTTTGAAAGTAATTTCATCTATTTGGATTGCCAGAATTTCACATGCTCTTTCACGCAATCATGTCCCCAACTGTGTGGCCTCACACAGGCATTAACACGAGCATCACAAGCTATGTACTATAGCTGAGTTACTATAGAACACCCGATATAACAATACACAAGCATCCACATGGCTATGTGAGAGGCCGAGTGGAGCCCCAATTTTTAGATTAAAAGCCCGCTCAAGGGATTTCTTTCTATCTTTTTGTCCAAGTTTAAGAGGAAAGGCAGCTAGGGTTTGGAAAGGAGGTCTTTGCACATCAAGGGGTCATTTCTCTATCAACCTACATTGAATCCTTCTAAGGATAGCTATTGGGGGAGTGGTCAATGACATTGATTCAGAGGTATGTGCCTTAGACTTGAAAGAGGGATCTTTACAAAAGAAGAAGTGGCTCTTGAAGACCATCAGCAAAGATCAAAAGGGGTTTATTCTTATGGATTGCATATTGTGTTGCTCCATGGAGAGCTAAACCTCTAGTGGGTACTTTGATATGTAAACCTTAGGATTCAATCTAGTATCGATTTTTATTGTGTTTCTTTAATTAAGATTTAATGTTGAGTTTCAATCTTGTGTTCTGATTACACTGCTATTCATATGAGTGACACTTAGGTTGAGAGCATATTCTAATCATCCTAATGACAAGAGAAATCACGACTAGGATTAGATTTACTAATATTGAAGAGTGTTGAGAGGGTGAACCGTGAGGTAGTAGAGTGTCCCTTTTACCTTTCAATGTAATTTATTCTACCTTCTTATTCAACAAACTCTTAGTAATCGTATGTAGTGTGAGGTATTGAGAGAACTCTTCTCCAGGACCTCGTATGGAATTATGGATCTTTTGCCTAGACCAAAGGATTTGATTTATTTTTAAGAATAGGTTTATCACTTGGGATCTTTAGAAATCCAAGCAGCCGTATGTGGTGTGAGACATCAAGAGATTTCTCTACTGGGACCTCATATAGGACTAGTCATCGGTTGGCCTAGATTAGGGATCAGTGTATTTTTGGATTCCCACACTCAACCATTCTCATTAGGAAGCATAATATTAGTCTAGCACTCATTATAGAATCCTAAGGGGTGTATTGTCCAAGTACCCCATCTTTCTTGACTAATTTTCTCTTAATTACTTTGATTGCTTGCTTATTTCTTCTTGTTCACTTATTTGCAATTTGATCATCTCACACCCATTGTTTTGATTAGGCTAGATAGTAAGGTTACAGTTATTACTAGTATTATTATTCCCTGTGGATCCGACTACCCAACCCGTTGGATAAT
Organism: Dioscorea cayenensis subsp. rotundata; assembly: GCF_009730915.1. Classification (NCBI taxonomy): domain Eukaryota; kingdom Viridiplantae; phylum Streptophyta; class Magnoliopsida; order Dioscoreales; family Dioscoreaceae; genus Dioscorea; species Dioscorea cayenensis. The sequence goes on from NW_024086765.1 coordinate 45,047, forward strand.
TAATTACTAGATGACCCGTGCACTTATGGACACACAAGGGGTGTGCATCATGCCTTCATCTTCACAAAATTTTTGAAATGCATTTGATGTGTACTCTTTGCCACAATCATTTCTAAAAAACTTAATTGTAGTGCCCACTTTGTTTCTCAACAAAGCTCTTGAACTTCTTGAAACTTGTAAACACTTGGCATCTTTCTTTCATAAAGTAGACCTGAGTCATTCTTGCAAAATCAAGTATAAGTAGGATGAAGTACTTGTTACATCCATGTGAGATAGTCTTCATAGGCTGACATACATCAGTGTGAATTAGCTCTAGCATCTTCTTGGATCTCCACGCAACTTCTTTAGGAAAAGGTTACTGATGTTGCTTGCCAAGTTCACATCCTTCACAAACTTCATGTTTTTCTTCAATTTTTGGTCATCCATAAGCCATTTCCTTTTCTTGAAATAGTTCAAAGCTACGAAAATTTAAATGCATGAGTTGTTTGTGCCATAATTATGAATCTTCATCAACATGAGCCTTTAATGTTTGATTTTCCTCCATAGTTGAAATTATTTAGGAAACCTTGGCTTGTCTCCATTTTAATTTTTGAAGCCAACTATCTACCATACTTTTTAACATAGATAAAGCATTGATTATCATTAGCTCAATACATATCTATGCTCAAGAAGTTGTCTAAGGCTTAGTAGATTTTGGTCTAAGTTAGGGACAAACAACACATCTTGAATAAATTTTGTGCCTATTTGTTTCAATAGTAATAGTTCCTCCTCCTTGTGCTTGCATAATGCCTCCATTTCCCATCTTGACTTGAGTTTTTATAGACTCATCAAGGTCAACAAACATAGATCTCTTCTTTTTCATATGGTTGCTACAACCACTATCAAGGAACCAAATATCATCATTGGTTACCATTGCCATGTGACAATCAAAAAATAAATTTCTTTCACCACCTTACTCCTCCTTTGAAAAATGGGCTTGTTGATTGCTTTAAGTCGACAATTCTTCGCAATATCGCAAAATGTTTTACAATGCCAACAATCCTTCTCAAGGTGATTGTCCTTTCCACAAATGTTGCAAGACCTGGAATTTTCTACAATAAAAGTTTTTGGAATAATATTTCTGGCACTTCCTTTTCCATGGACATACCTTCCACCTCTACTTGATTCTCCACCTTCATCATTCGTAGTGTACATGATGTTACTTATGTTTGATACATATATGTTATAAATATTGAATAATTCAGATTTTATATTATTTAAGTTTTTCATAATTAGTATGTCAATAAAGTTAAGGAAATACAATAAAATAGTACTAGTTTTAATTTGATATTAAAAATGAAATTGAATTATAATAGTTAAAATTGCATAGCATTAAAGATAAACCAAAATTAATGAAGTGTTGAACATGATAAATTATTTTGCTCTAATTGAGTATTATTCAATAGTTACAAAAAAAAGAACAATATAAATGATAAATGAAGATGATACAAAAAGAATATTCCTTTTTTTTAAAAAAAAAATCATTAATTGGAGTGCAAGATTTATATGTTGATAGTTACAGCTAGGATTAGCAGTCATAGCATAAGTTGTATAGCTTACAAATATTTGTAATAGCTTTCTGTGAAAGGTGAAGTTAGGGATGGAAAAACCCACCCCGCACTGTGGTTTCCGCCTCGATATACCATGATCGGGGCCACTCAGAAATGCAATTCACAATAAGTTTCTTCTCCCAAATCTTTCCCAAGGAAAATTTAAGAAAGCTTCCATTTATTTAGTTTTTGCATTATTTTGTTTGTAGAGAGAGTGACTTACTCAAATTACCACACTAAATAATCATTTTTTTAGTGTAAAGCTCTCAATTCTCAATAGTAGCACTAATTGAACACAAAAAAAATTTGCTTTGGTGCTTAATGTTGAAAAAAAATTTATTAATTTAAGCTTCAAGAAATAACATTTTCACCCCAATAAATGCAAAATTATATATATTATTGGCATCATGTAGATCTTTTAAACCTCAAACCATATTATAGATAGCCTTTCAAATATCTCAAATGAGTATCTAGTAGATTATGTTTGAATTGACACACTTTATGTGCACTAAATGCAATTTCAGGACTAGTCATAGTAATTTATTACAAAGCTCCCATCATGCTTTGATACTCTTGATTTTTTTTTCCAATATGGTACTCTCTTATATATTATTTTATAGTAGCAAATAATCTCATATCAATTAATTTGGTAAATATGAATATATGTAAATATATAAGCAGGGCGGGATGGGGCCGGTAAGATAAATAACTGAATTAGCCTCACTTCGCCATTCTTAGTGTTGTAGATTTAATTCAATCCATTAATATATTACTATACATGTAATTATATATTGTTACAGTAGTAATTAGTGTAGTGTGTGTATGTATATAGGAGAGGATTGGAAAATCCATGGCATGGTATTGAGGATGAGTGGTGAGGGTGGGGATGGAGCAAATGGGGAAGGGCCAGAGCAAATGGCTCGCATGGTGAAGCAAAATAAAATGGTGCATTCAAGATTAAGTGTTTGTTTATAAAAGGAAAAACTTCTTACTAAATTTGTGAAGATGAAAAAGTAACTTTGATTATTTAAAGTTAGATCTTGATCATTATTAAGTCTTGTGAACATACCTAGAACTAATTGGAGCCAAGTGGTATTGAAAAAAAGGACATTATAATTGTTTGGTGTCTATTGATGTTACATGAGGTTGACAAAATTTTCATAGATGTTTTTTTCATGGGTGTTCATGAATCTATCATAAGTCATGCTTGATGCAATCACACATGCATCTAAAATGGTACACACTTAAAAGATTAAGTGTTGAGAAGTATGCAAGAGGAAATTAACCCACCCCTAACCTATATATGTTATTGTACCTCCAACAAATTAATGATCGTGAAATCACCCTTGCTAATACATACAAACTATATACAATAATCCCCACCTTGGCCAATGCACCTCATGAAAATAAAACAAGCACTTTAATTTCTCACATATAAGATAGGTTGGGTGGCATCCTTATCTAGTATTTATAAACAATGATGAAGTCCAATCATTGTGTATCCTTTCAAACATGTCACTTGTAACTCTTGCTGCTACAACTCATTATTGTAATTGAATCCAATTTCTATTATTGTGCTACTATGGTTGGTGATTGTAGCATCATTATAATATATCCAAGTGTGATTTATTCTTCTTCAAGATTTAATCAAGGGTAAAAAAAGTGGAAGAAAGCTAAATTGTAGGTTATTGAAGAGAAGGAAGATTTTTGAAGGGCTAAGGGGCTAAAAGAGGAGGAGGAGAAGAAGAAGAAGAAGAAGAAGAAGAAGAAGAAGAAGAGAGAGACTTTGGTAGCTCTAAGTATGTGAGTGGGTACTGGTTTATGGCTGTTATTTTTTTAATTTAATTTATGATTGTATACATTCTTTCAAATATCATTTGATGTTATAATTCTTTTGTTTAATTTGCTTGAAATGGCATGAGAAGATGTGTGTATTATGTTTAAGTTGATTGAATCATATGGTAATCGGTCTATTTTAGTTGGCTTTAGAATAAGGCTAATTACTTGGACAAGAGAATTAGATTTGAAAGGATGATGAAAGTGGAAATAATGTGTGGATATACATGAAATTGTAGGAATTATGAATTTTAGAGCAGATATTGAACTGACAGGAATTATATCTTGAATTTATAGTGTAAGAATTTAGGAGAGTGTAGAACTAAAATTCTATTACATTTGGCTTATTAAAAACCTATAAAATTGTAGATCCATTGGATGTATAGATTATGAGATATGCCCCTTATAAGAGGCTGGTGATCCTATGCTTGAGTTAGATGTTTAGCAGGGTTTATCATAAGCTTAAGGTCTAAATTACATGAATTGTAAAATAAGAAAGATGTTCATTAGTATCTTAATTAGTTATTTGGTGACAATATAGGGTTGGATTTTGAGGTATATTTTGGACAATATGTAGGATTTAGAGAGAGGCATATCCAATTTACAAATGCTCAAAAAATGAGTGTGGTCTAAAAAGACGCTATAAATTGAGAAAAGCTTAGAGTGTTCTAAGATTTTAATGGGAAAAGCCCTATAAGTCTATATTATTTAGAATCATATATTAGGCATTTTGGTTAAATGTAGAAACAATTATGAATGAAACAATCTATAAAAGCCTTGAAGATTGTATACATTGATGCAATGCTTGTGAGAATTTATAGTAAGGGTGTTGAAAATATTATTGACGATATTAGCTTCATGTATAGAATGACAATGAATGTTATCATCATAGCAATTTGGTTAGGGGAGATGATGTTGATGCCCATTTTAAAACCTAATAGAATTGTGATCTCAAGCCAACTGCAAGGTGGGCTTAACCCTGAACCAAGCTAAGACTACAATTAATTTAGGATGGTTTCTTAGCAAGCCTAATAACTCAATTTTTTATATTCACAGCTAATTTGTTATAATAACTATTCTATTCTTTGATGTGCAAATATTTTATAACAATATATCACCGAATGTGACCTACTCGGTAATTTTATAACAATATACTTAGTTCTAGCATAATGGACCAGTATTCTAACTGTCATAATGTACATGAACTCCACCTTATTCAATACCCAATTCCTTCACTAATCCTGTAAGCCATAGAGCTTCTTTAACATCCTCATCTACTGTCATATATTCTTCTTTAGTTGTTTATAATGCAACTATAGACTGTATAATTGATTTCCAACAAATATGCCCCCCAACAAAAATATACACATACCTTATAGTATATCTCCTGTTATATATTTAAATCATCTACATAATTTCAATCCACATAGCCCACAACTGAAAGATTCCCAAGATGACTACCAAATACAAAGCTATAATTTGCAATGCCTCTTATATACCTGAAAATCCACTTGACTACTTCCCAATAACTCTCTTAGGGTTTTACGTAAAGTTGCTAACCTGACTGATTAAAGCATGAGCCAAATATTGTTTGCAAACTATTACAAACATCATACAACTAATGGCACTAGGATATATATGAAATTGTGGGTATATCTACAATCTCATCATTTGCCTTTGGACATTGATCTAAGGATAACTTGAAATAATTTTCTAATGAGGTACACATTGGGTACAGTTCATGTCAAATGTAACTAATATCTTATCCACATAAATATGCGGAGATAATCACAATTTTCTGGAGCCCTTATACCTACAAATCTTATTCCAAGAATATTCTTAACAAGACTTAAGTCCTTAATTCATATCAAAGTCTTGCCCCAACAAATTTTTTAACTCAATAACATCATGCATATATTAGCAACAATCAACATATCATCCACATGGATGATAGAAAAGTAAAATAATCATCAGCAAAGCTTTTAACGTAATCACAAAAGTCATACTCAAAGTGCTGTTGCAAGGTGCTTGAAACTGAAGAAGTTGACTGGTCAGCAATACAAGGGACACAATGTGGAGAAGCAAAAGGATGGTTGACTTGTCAACAAGCCAATATCAAGGATGACCCTCCACTCAGCATTAAATGCGCCACCCAGCATTAAAAGAAAAAGAAGATCTCTCACCATCACTACAGCCAATGTATGCTCAAGCTCTTGATCGTCTTTATAGTACTAGGTTTATTAACGTTGTTTTGTCTTAGAACTCAAATGTCATGATGAGAAACTTTTTGTAAACCTTTTAACTGATTTGGTCTAGCCCAATGAAAGCTAAGCAAAAAAAAATATGTTTCTCCTCCACTCTTGAACTTTGTCTCTTTCTGGTTACTGAAACTGTATCCTTTTGGGTACCAAACTTTGATAGATCGATCCTGAACAGTGGTATCAGAGCTGGTTCTTTGTCAAACATCCATGGTATCCAGCAGCAATCCACCAGGAGGGATTTCAGGACCAGCTATGCCCATCTTTGATGGGGAAGACTATGACCTGTGGTGTCTCATGATGAAGACTCTATTCAGATCACAAGACCTATGGGAGCTTGTGGAGAAGGGTTTTTCAGAGAAGGAAGATGAAGCCAAAGTGAGAGAGAACAGGAAGAAGGATGCCAATGCGCTGTTCTTCATACAGCAAGCTATCTCACGGCCCATTCTTGCACGCATTGCTTCAGCGAACACAGCCACTGAGGCATGGGCTGCGTTGAAGAAGGTCGTTCATGGGAACCCGAAGGTGGTGGCTGTCAAGCTTCAAACACTAAGACAGGACTTTGAGAATCTCATAATAAAAGGGATTGAAGGAGTTCAGAGCTACATTACAAGGGTTCAAGAGGTGGAATATCAAATGAAGAACTTGGGAGACACTATCTCAGAAGCTATGGTTGTTAGGAAGCTGTTAAGGAGCTTATGACCCAAATTTAACCATGTTGTGACTGCCATTGAGGAGTCCAAGGACCTCACCAAACTCACAATGGAATATGTGAGTGGTTCGCTGCTTGCTCACGAAGCTAGGTTGCTGAGACAAGCTGATGATCAGTCCGAGAAGGAAGAAAAGGCATTTCATGTCAAGGGTGAAGCGACAGGAAGAAAAGACAAAGAAAAGTTTGCTTCAAGAGGTCGAGGAAGAGGATGCTCTCGAGGGAGATTTAGAGGAAGAGGAAGAGGTCGATCTAGTGAGAATCGGCAACAACTAGGTGAACAAAGGAGTTACAAAGGGAACATACAATGTCATATATGCAAGAAGTTTGGCCACATTAAGATGGATTGTTGGTATAAAGACAAGAACACAGAAAAGGAACCTACAATGGTCGTTGAGGAGAAAGACACAAGAAATCTTTTCATGGCTGTGTGTGAAGAAAGAGAGAAGACCTCATCGGACTGGTTGTTGGACAGTGGGTGTTTCAATCACATGACTGGTGTGAGGGAGCTGTTTTCTAACCTTGATGAAACCCAGAAGATCAATGTAAGGCTGGGAGATAATAAGGAGATGGTTGTTCAAGGGAGAGGGACAGTATCACTAGCTGCATCTAGTGGAAGGACCAAGCTATTGCATGGTGTACAGTATGTCCCGGGGTTGGCACACAATCTCCTAAGTGTTGGCCAGCTCGCAGACACAGGGTACTCACTAACATTTGCAAGAAGTGGGTGTGTGATTCGTAGTGATAAAAGCGGTGACATAATGGCAAGGATAATCAGGACAAGAAACAACATGTATCCACTCAATATTTCAGACGTGGGGCATGCAAATGTTGCAATGACTGTGAAGGAAACAACAAGATTATGGTATCTCAGGCTCGGTCACTTGAATTTTGATGCACTAAGGAGTATGAAAAGTAGTGAATTGGTGTTGGGACTTGGCAATATTGGCAAGGTAAATCAATGCGAAACCTGTGCCATGGAGAAGCCAGTGAGGAAATCCTTTCAATCTAAGACAGGGGGAAATGCTCGTGCTCCTCTACAACTGATTCACGCTGACATCTGTGGGCCTATGCAAATGAGTTCTCTGGGCGGCAACAAGAATTACTTGTTGTTTATTGATGATCACACCAGGATGTGTTGGATCTATTGCCTGAAACAAAAGTCAGAGGCTCTACAAACCTTTATAACATTCAAATAGATGGTGGAAACTCAATCGGGTTTGAAGATCAAGGTGTTACGCACGGATAGAGGAGGAGAATTCACCGGCAATGACTTCAATTCTCTCTATGAGGAATGTAGAATTATCAAGCAGCTCACAGCTCCATATTCACCACAACAGAACGACATTTCAGAAAGGAAGAACAGAACCATTATGAACATGGCCAGAGCTTTGATGAAGGAGAGGAGGCTGCCAAATTGTTTCTGGGAAGAACCAGTGAACACAGCTGTCCATCTCATCAATCTATCGCCTACCAGTGCTCTGAGAGACATGACACCATACGAAGCTTGGCACAAATGCAAACCCAAGGTGAGTCATCTCAGGGTCTTTGTGTGTATAGCCTATGCTTTAATTCCCTCAAATAAACTGCAAAAGTTAGACTCCAAATCTGAGCGATGTGTGTTCATTGGTTATTGCCTGAATTCTAAGGCATATCGGCTTTACAATCCCATTACATCTAAGGTTATTATAAGTAGAGATGTAATATTTTACAAAGGTGCAGGTTGGGATTGGAATTCTAGTTCAAAGACTGGGAATTCTCCACTGATTTTCTTTGAAGACTCAGCTGCAGACGCATGTTGTTCAGGTGAAGACGCTTGCCCGAGTCTCAGTTCATCTCCAGCAACTCAAATAGGTGCACATGATGCAGTTAATACAGAAAGAGAGACCGGAGATGACGCTAATCATGATGATGATCACGTGGGAGAATTACCAGTGAGAAAGGTGAAATTGTTCAAGGACATCTATGAGAGCTGCATATTTGCTCTAAACGTCTGTGACCCAACCACATATGAAGAAGCAGTGAAGACTGAGGTGTGGAGAGAAGCTATAAAAGAGGAGATGGATGCAATAGAACGAAATGGGACTTGGGAACTGACTAATCTTCCTCATGACAAGAAGGTAGTGCAGCTAAAGTGGGTGTACAAGACCAAGTATCTGTCAGATGGAAGAATTCAAAGACACAAGGCCGCTTGGTCGCGAAGGGTTACACTCAACAAGCAGGGGTTGATTTTCATGAAATCTATGCACTAGTGGCTAGGATGGAGACCGTGCGTCTTCTCCTTGCTGTGGCAGCTCAACAAGGATGGCCAGTCTATCAATTTGATATCAAGTCGACATTTTTGAATGGGGAAATCCTTGAAGAGGTATATGTTGAGCAACCAACTGGTTATGAAAAGGAAAGAGAAGAGAACAAAGTGCTCAAGTTGAGAAAAGCCCTGTATGGTCTGAGACAAGCTCCTAGAGCTTGGTACTCGAAAATTGACGGGTATTTTCTGAGTAAAGGGTTTATTAGGAGTGCAAATGAACATACTCTATATAAACAAAGTGATGGAGATGGAAACCTGTTGCTGGTGAGTATCTATGTGGATGACATCATTTATCTGAGCTCATCGCAAGTAATGGTGGAGAGTTTTAAGCAAGAAATGAATGAGTGTTTTGAGATGACAGATTTGGGGTTGTTGACTTACTTCCTAGGATTGGAAGTGAAGCAAAATCGAGAGAGGATTTTCATCACTCAAAGGAGATATGCGGAGGAGACGTTGAAGCTGTTTCAGATGCAACATTGCAACCCAGTTTTCATACCTATGAAATGCATGAGAAACTCCAAAGCATTGACAATTCAGGAGATGCTGATCCAAAGGTTTACAGAAGCTTGATCGGAAGGTTGTTATATCTCACACACACACGTCCAGACATTGCCTTCACTGTGAATTTACTCTCAAGGTTTGTCAGCAAACCTACCAAAATGCATCTCGGGGCTACAAAGCACATACTGAGATATATAGCAGGGATAACCAACTTTGGAATAAGGTATACTGAAGTTGAAGAGTGGAAGCTAAGGGGTTACAGTGACAGCGATTGGGGAGGCTCAATAGATGACAGACGCAGCACTTCTGGGATGGTGTTTGATCTTGGTTCAGGGGCCATCTCATGGAGCTCCAAGAAGCAAGAGGTGACAGCTCTAAGCACAACCGAAGCTGAGTATGTTGCTACCACTGCTGCAGCCTGTCAAGGAATCTGGTTGAGAACAATGCTGGATGATTGTGGAATGAAGGGTGATAAAGCCATTGAAGTCTGGTGTGATAACAGGTCTGCTATAGAAATTGCAAAGAACCCGGCACACCATGGGAGGATAAAGCACGTCGACATTCGCTTTCATTTTATTCGTGGTTTAGTTGCTGATGGTTTAATTGTGTTAAAGTATTGTAAGTCCGAAGATCAGAAGGCTGATATTCTCACAAAAACCCTACCAGTGAAGAAGCATAATTATCTGAGATTACAGTTGGGAGTTAAAGAAGTTTCAAGCAAGGAAGGGTGTTGCAAGGTGCTTGAAACTGAAGAAGTTGACTAGTCAGCAATACAAGGGACACAATGTGGAGAAGCAAAAGGATGGTTGACTTGTCAACAAGCCAATAGCAAGGATGCCCCTCCACTCAGCATTAAATGCGCCACCTAGCATTAAAAGAAAAAGAAGATCTCTCACCCCTTTATCACATGTTATCTATCACCCACGGAAGTCCGTCACTGATTCTTATCAACACCAACGGAATTCTGTCACTGAAAGTGTTTATCACTCATGGAATTCCACACTGATGGTTTTCATTAACAACGGAATTCCGTCACTGAAAATATTTATCACCACAGAATTCCGTCACTAAAGGTACTAATTACCAATGGAATTTGGTCACTAATTATTTTCATTATCCATAATATTCCATCTATAATACTATTACAAATGCTATTTCAAAAACTATTTATAATGTCTAAAATTATTTATTCATTAAAAAAACAAGTCCAACATTGTTTAAGACAAAAACATTCAATGTTTCATCAAATTTAAAAACATTATAGGAGAAGTCATATGTAAAATTAACCATAAAACACCCAAGTTTTATGAATCACTCAAACATTCAATCTTCACCATCGGTGGTTTCATCTTCATGGTCTTTGTCATTCGTGCCAATTTGAGAAAATCCAGCATTCCTACAAAATGTTGCAGGATTTAACATCTCAGTAATGCGATACAAAAATGTCTTGATTTCATTATGAGAATCCTCAAAGCTCTGTAGATTATTCTTCATAGTCACTACTTCTTCCCGTAGATTATCAACTCCATATTCTTCAAACGCATATATATTGTGTACTACATAAGTTTAAAGGTATATAGGAAATTAAAACAAACACACACCTGAAATTTTGCCCACATATCCTCTTTGATACCATTAGTTGTTTGTTTCCATGTTGGTCATGCATCATTGAAGTTAAGTTGTATACATTTTGTAATTGTTCTAGCAACTTTAGGTTCAATAAATTTCCTATCATAAGAAGACAAAGAAACATTAGTTTATATTAATTAAAAATTTGATTTAGTATAAAATAAGATGAATTGCAAATGTACATACTCATCATGTAAAGTGGTAATAAGGACTCGATCATTAGGATTTGTTGGTGTAGGCATTACTTTATTTGGACCTCTTGAACGTTTCCTTGTTTCTACATCTTGGGTGATCGTATATAACCTAAAAAAATATTTTTTTGTATTTTGTCCATGCAATAAAGTAAATATAACCTAAAATCTTATAATTGATATCAGTAAATATTGAGCATCATCATGTTATTATATTATTATCTTAGTAATGTTATCTCTAAAATCTTCAACCATAATCCTATTTGGTTTCTATAATTAGGTGGTTAAACCATAATTATGTATAATTCCTTTTACAACAATTTTATGTATTTCTTTTAATATAACCTCCAAAATCCTAAACATATTATTAAGTTAAAATCATAATACTCAATCTTGATTAATAAATAATTAAATTAAAATTTTAACATATCAATAAATTTTTTTTCCTACAACATAGTTTATAAAAATAAAATTTTTAACTATAAATTTTTATTAATCTTCATATTAACAATATATTTTAATAAAAAAATTTACAGTAGGATAAATATTAATTATAAGATTATATTAACAATTGTCATATTATAACATAACCATTAATATTTTAAAATTTGTTAAATTTATCATTTCTATATTTAGCTATTTTATAATATTAAAAACAAATTAATGATTATCTAACATATTTAAATTTAATCCCCATCCGGTTACGGGTTGCCGGCCCGGCCCGCCGGGTCAGCTGACCCGGCGGGTTTCACCGGGCCTGTTCCCCTCTAGATGGGCCTCTCTCAAAGACAACAATCAACCAAAGCTTTGAACCCATGGTGGGTTACTCATTTCAAATTAAAGTATGTCTTCATAAACCGTAGTGGAGACATCTTTAAAAAAAAGAGGATTATTTAGATCGTTACAAAAAAAAAATGCTATCAAGTCAAAAACCAAATGCTTCTATGACTCGATGTTTGAAACAAACATGCACTCAATTTCTAGAACTGAGAATTTCAAAAGCTTCAAACTTGAAGATTATCAGCCGTAGATTATGCCAAATTTCTTCTAATGTAAAGGACATAAAAAGTTATGATGGTCATGCTTGAAAATCAATAATTTCTTACATAAGATGTCTTTCAAACTTTAATGACAATTTCCAATATTCATACACTTTAACTTGTAGAGGACATATGCCTAAAGGTTAACAAAAAATGATCAAATCAAACATAAACCCTCTATGAGAATAGAAATGATGTAAGTTTAAAATACATCAATTTGTACAAATTATGCAACCTTACAAATTAATTTGTGATGTCAGCATCAACTAGCAAGAACAGAGACAAAATTTAAAAATCAAAAGAACCTGACGCAACAATATAATCCCCATCAAAAGTACCTAAAGTGACAACAAAAGTACCTGATGCAAAAATTTAACCTAGCACTATTTGAAAAATGTTAAAAGGAAATTCCCCCATTAAACCAGATAGCACTAAAAAACTACACTAAACTATCTAATCATTAAAGAAAGATAATATTAGTAGATATTATTGAATCCTTCACAAGAAAAGAATATAGTATGGATCCTTTCTTATCTTATGTTTCCCTAGAAAAAAAAATCACCAACATTTGAACCAATTCCAATGAAACAAAATAGAAAGTCCCATCAGGAAGGCACTCCTATAAACCAAGAACCAAGGATTTGATGTGTACCAATCCAATCTTCAAGAAAAGCTGCAAAAGGTGATGTCATTTTACTTCATTACACAAGAATACTAACTAGGTACGCCAACTCCATTTGGTATGTTTCACACAAAAGCATGCATGATTTTAATTAACCAACTAAACACCATAGCCATTTGAAGTATTATAAGAATGCCTTTGTCTTTACCAAGGGATTTGTGAATTTTGGGAGAGAGCCATGAGGCTGGAGAGCATTAACTCGAGATAGATTAGGTCCCCATACCATTATGGAAGGTGGAGTTGATCTTCCCACCATAGCTTGCCATGGACATCGGAACACTAGGGCTTTCCACCACAAAAATCAGAAGAAATTTTTACCTCTAGTTCTAATTCAAAGATAAAATTTAGATGAAGAGATCCAATTCAGGAGGTAGAGATTCAAAGATATGGGAGAAGGATGTCCAATGGCGTAAAGCCTCATCGAGGGGCACAAGCCAGAGCAATAGCACTAGTGATGACGACGAGAAGATGGAGAAGGAGATGATGAGCCAAGACAGGGTTTTAAAGGGTTCTTCTTCTTGAGAGGGGTTTTTCCGAGGAGATTGAACAGATGAGCTTTAATCTTACTAACCACTTATGTCGACTTATAGTTTAAGCTAAAATTTGATATTTTGAAATGAAGATTCGGTTCAACTATAATCTGAGGAAAGCTGTAGGGATTCACAAATGCTGGCTCTTTTTCAGAATATGGACTACCTTACGCCCCCGGACTGAGAATTTTCTTCATGTTTTCAGATGTAATGTTATAAATTTTCTAAGTGATTTCGGTGTAATTTCAATTAATTCTGTAATCCGGGCTGTTAAACACTTTGTTTGTCGTTTTGAACGGCATACCCTTTCTGTTGATAACTCGGCCCATATTCAATTCAACATGTATAATGTATGTATACATTTCAATTAATTCTGACTGTTGTTGTTTTATGATTATATGTATAGTGTATGTATCTATTTCTATCCAACCGTATAATCCGAAATGATATACTTACTTATTTATTATAAAACTGCATTACTACATAACAAGACATGCTTACATTCCTTTAAGCTATAGGACAGACACATATATTTTAATAGATATGTATAATGCAACCAGTGTACAGCTCACCAGTCAGTTGTTACAGCTCCTTTAGAGGTTCCTAGATCACCTAGGTCTTCCACTTTCAGTTTTTTCTTGACAGCACCAGGTTTGATGACCGTATAAGCTTTCGTAACATCTTCATGGTCTTTGCTGGTTATCGCAACTAATCGTAGCATACGGTACACTGCTTCTTCATGCTTGTGAAGTGTGTTGACGTACTCCAGTAGCGGTTAAGGGTTCTCTTCTATAGATTCCGAGATACATATGCCGTGGATGCATTTAATAAGAGTAGTTGGACCGTATCTGAGGAACAATAAATATACCGCCATTATTTCTTCCTTCTCCATCTCCATTACTCCCCTCTTTCTCTTCGCTGATATATATAATAAATATCCTTCCCTTCTACGATTCTTATTCTTCTTGTCTACAATTCCCCAAGGTCAAGGGGTGAACATCGGAGGAGATGTCCTTGCTTTTGAGAGCAACCTTACTATGAGGGGTAAGCTCTTCCCTTCAAGGTTGACCAAAACAACGCCATAAGTGGAAGAAAATAAAATAAAAAATTTAAATGATTAAATTTGATGAGAAATTTCAAAAAAAAAAAACTTGTGATTTCCCAGTTTTGCAAAAAAGGAGATAGTGTTTTTCCCCTGTTTTTAAACTATGTGGTTTCTCTAGCTAACAAAAAAGAGAAAACCCATTAGTAAGTCATTACAGTGTTAACGCACAGTGGTAAAATAATCATTTCATTTTAATACCATCTCATGAGGCATTAAACCCCCTCTCTTTCTGTAGGATTTCTCTCATTCGTAAGAGGCCATTTGGTACAAGATTTGAAATATTACCATAAGAATATGGATTCCTAAGAATAATAAATGATGTGTTCTCTGCAAGTGCACGGGTCGCACACAAGTAATGTAGTGATACCCCGTGAGGGGTAGGGTTGTCGAACCACAGGGACTGGACTCAAAGTACTAGTTGATCTTCTAATGTCTAACCGAATCACAAAATCAGGGTAAAGATGATAATTCAGAATTTTAAGGAAGGAAGAATGACAAGTAAGGGCTGAAACTGAACTAGGTGAGAGATGCAGAGATAGAACAAGAGGAATTATCAGGTAGATTAGGATCTAATATTTCCACAACAAGAGAGCAATGCCCGGGATGATTCCTATGAGCTATCATATGCCGACTGACCTCTAATGCCTACAAGGTACATTCTATGGTTCTTGTGTGTGCTCAAAAGCAATATTGCATTTATGGTTCTCAAATACACCAAGGTATGCTAAGGTAACTGTACATCTCAAACAATCAAGTTTTGCAATCACAATAAGCAATCACAACTATGGTCATCCATACACCAAGTTTTACCAAAGCATCTATGCTCATCAAACACATCAAGTTATACAAACACATCATTAAACACAAGAAACCAAAAGAACTTCGTAGATCATAAGAAGAAAGTATTCAAAACATCAAAGTTCAACATCCCGGGGCACCATGGACGGTTAGCCCTTGAGGAATGGGTACAACATGGAGAAAACAACTACAGATCTAAAGAAAGAAGATAAAACTCCCTTCTCTTCAAGATCACCTCCTATGTTGAGCTCCATTGCTAGCCCCACTTCTCTTGTGCCTCCACTACTCGCACTCTAGCACCAAGGTTCAATCCGGCCCCAGAAATGTGAAAAAGAAAACCATGGCAGCCACCCCCAAGAAGAAGAAGAAAGAATCCCCAAAATAATGCCCTAGATCTGACTTAAAACTCAAATTCCAGGCACGACACCCCCTGGACACGGGTGTGTCAATGCCCCTGAATATCACTGGAAATTGAATTTGAATTGAAAAGCAAATTCCATGCACGACACACCCTGGATACGATAGTGTTAGGCTTGACACGATCATTGTAGGGGCACAAAAACCTGTCAATTCTCTAGATTTGTGCTACATTGATTTTGCTACAGTGACTCATCTACAGTAGTTTTTGCTACATTGATTCTGCTACAATGATTATGCTATAATGCTCATCTACCAAAATCGCCTGGAATAATTAGGGGGACGCGCACGGTCGTGTTGAGACCGTGTCAGGCCTGATAGCACTATAATTTCTCATATTTTCGTACTATAACAGCGCCGAATCCTGTTCTTTTACACAGGAAGCTATTCTCCTGCACAAATAAATAATAATACCCATAGTAGCACCGAATCACAATAAATAAACGCTTAAAGACAAGATAAATACATGAAAAGGGTATGGAAATGTATATATGAAATGCACTCATCAATAAACCAAAGAATAATTCATTCCCTTGTTTAGTTTACAAAAAACTTTCTTGGGAATATGTTAGTAATATTAAATATGAGAATATTACATGAGAATATTATATACCCAATCCCCTTATGGGGTGATTGGTACAAATTTTGAAATATTCCCATATGAATGTGGATCCTTAGCAATTTAGATTTCTGGGAATGATAAACTTAAATGTACTTCATGTTCTTGTTTAGTTTACATAAAATATTCATGACAATATGTTATTAATATTAAAGAATATTCCATTCTGCTATTTGGTTTAGATACAACATTCCTGTGATTGTAAATAATTTTCTCAAAATAACCTCTAAATACAATATAACAAAAATAAAATAAATAATAAATCAATCAACTCAAATTATTGATTACTCTCTTCTAAAATGATCAAGTATTGCATAATTAACTAAACCCTAAGCCCTAAGTCCTTAGGAAAAAATTAATTCTTGATCTTCTTTCACGCCCTTGTCACCTCAAGGTATTGCAGAAGAGCAAAAAATCTATACAATTACTGTAATTAGTTCGTTAACATATTGATTAGCCATAAAATCATTGGTTATCAAATTATCTATTGAACTATGAAAAGGATTCAACAATAGACATAAACAAATCCACTATTACATGATTTAATATATTAAGGAAAACTAGTTAAATGTAAAATATAAAGGCCTAATGCCTTAGAATCGAAAAGGATGTGAGACAGTAATAGAAATTAGATTTTTTTTTTTTTGTCTTTTTATTTATATATGTTTATTCCTATTCTTGTGCCTTGGGAATATTTAATACCCAATCTTCTCATTGGAATATAGAAAGCCATTAGTTGTGGGAATAATGTATAACTTTGAATAGATGGTTCCCATGAACAATTTCAAAATTTTTGTACCAAACATGGGAATAACATATTCCCTCCATTATATTCAACGGAATCTTAGATTAATCTCCATACCAAATGCCCCCTATAGGAATATAGAAAGCCTTCAGTAATGGGAATGATTTTGAATGATGTGTACCTAGGAATAAATGATTCCTAGAAATAATTTCATAAGCTTTATACCAACATAGGAATAACACACTCCTTAGTTTTTATTCAAGAGAATCTTAAATTTATCCATGTAGCAAAGATACCCTATGTAGCGAGCCCTTTTTTACTCGACATTCCGATCCTAATTCTGACATTTCAACCCACCATTTACGTGGTTCATAGTTATGCTTTAAACCTAGAGGTTAATCTATGAACCAGTGAGCTAGACTGGTTTAAATAGAAACATGTGAACTGTCTAAGACCGAGCATGTCACGGTTCATTCAAAACCTATACTTGGCTTGATGGGTTGGGCTCCGAGGGCCGAGTTAACTAACCTTGCCTAGCTCTAGTTGCACAACTTTTATAATTAAAGATTGTATAATGATAATGTGATTGGTGTACAAAATTTATTCGTTGTATTCTTCTTGACAACTGAAAATATGGGAATTTGTTGATTAAAGAAAGTAATTAGTTCTTATTGTTAATTAGTTGAGAATGAAAATAAAATCAGTTCGCATATTTAAAGTATAATGTGGTAAAATGTTTGTTGGTTTATTTATAATTAGTAGTTCCTAATTATAACTAGTTAATTGTTTACTTCATATGATGAATTCTAGATTTTGGTTAAGTGTTGGTTCACTCATTCACATTTGAGTAAATTAAGATTCCAAACTTATGTATTATAAAAGGTACAAAATTTTATGTATGCATATAATTATACATACATAAAATACATCCAAAATCAATTATGAAATCCATAATTTATAAATAATTTAAATGACATGATTATAGCTTTTATTTCAAGAAAAAATCTATAAAATGTTTAAGCTTAGAAAAGATTAACTATAGATTTCACTTTAATGTGATAAATATAAAATTTAATTTATCTGGGAAAACTTAATTTTTATTATTTTTAAAAATTACCTATGAATCCTCTAGTTTGGGGTAAATTTACAAAGTGTCTTTTTCTATTTTATTTGCTCTAAATTGAGAAAAAAAAATATTATTTTGTGTAAGGCATGTTTGGATTAGTTTCTGAAATAAATACTTTTTAAATTTGATAAAAAGATTTTTTTTATATAAATGCTTATATAAATAACTTGAGATGTGTGGATGCTTTGATATCTTAATTTAGAAGTGCTTTTATAATCAAGAAGGTTTTTTTTCTCACAAGGGAGACAAGCGCCACCCCATATGACAAGATTGTCAAAAGAATAGGCACGTATTGTTATACACTAATTACATTGGCTTAATGATTCATAGAGATTTGCAATGTAAGGTGAACAAATATGTGGGACAATGATGGTTTACCACATGAGCCCCAAAATGATAAATCAAAGGCCATAATACTACAATAGTAAATCTCCCATACCCTGTAATTCTAGAGGGATGGAGAATACGACTCCTCATAAAGAAGACACAGTGAGCATTAATGTGTGAGCAATGTGTGAACAGTATTATACAACATTTCTTCATTATTGCACAATACTACAACAGCGTTTATAGTAGATGGATTCGACCTTTTGTCTTTTCACTAACACATACCTGGTAGACAATGTTTGGCTTTATAATCAAAAAATTGTTTGAATTTTTATTTCTAAAGATGCTTTTAAATGAAAATTACTAAACTTTGGTACGATATAGCATTTTACTAATCAAAGGTTTTATTTTGCTCATAGTACTCAATTTTTTTAATAACAAATAATTAAATATTTTATTATTATTATTACTATTGGTATAATAATAATTATTAATAATGTCAAGGTTTTTCCACCACACTTTGAATGTTTTCCACTTTAAGATAAAGGACTATATAGAAATTAACAGCAAATATTTAACAAATATAAAAAAAATGCCTAAAAAAATAAGATATTTCAAAGTTTGAAAAAGTTTTTTCCCCCTGAAATGAGTTGCTAGACCGCTAAAATAAGTAAGAGCATGCACAATTTTTGATGGAGCTACTAGGAAACAAATGTTGGTGGGGATGGTTTTTTGAGGAATAAAGAGGAAGAGATTAGAAAGAAAGTAGTGCACCGTCTTCAAGGCGTGGGAAACACTTTCTTTTAGGCTTAATTCGCCTCCATCTAATTTCAAACCTTGGATGCAAAATGGATTGAATGACGAATTTCCTTTAGGATACAATGAAGACCCTTGAGTATGGTTTGCACTTCCAAACTCAAGCAAAGACAACAATGGCTTTTACAAAGTGAAAGTTTGCTTCTATCTTTTGTGCACTCAAAGAACAAAGCAAATGAACTTGTGAGGAGTTTGTTTTTCATTCAATTAACTTGAATGATGATAGGAGATTATTTTTATAAGAATGAAGTGGTGTTTAGTAAAGAAACACACCACTTCAATAATAAGTGTCATTTAAAAAAACACATCACTTCATTATACCACTTCAATAAATAGACACATTATTTCATTAACGAGACACCACTTCATTAAATAGACACACCACTTTACTAATGAGAAACTATTTCATTAATTAGACATCTTTTCAAATAAAATAAAATAATCATTCATTAATTAATGAAATTACAAATGATAAGCTCTCATTAGTTGTATTACAAGTGGTGTTTATTACATTAATGTCTTTTCATTTTTAAAATCCTCTCACAACAAAGACCCATATACATGTGGACGCTGCGATCACCTATGCACAATCGCTACTTACAGTACTCCCAGAAGGGTGTTCTCACCCTCGAATGAAACTCACACACCCTTGAATTGAACTCACACCATTTGTGAAGTATTTTTGCAAAGACCCAAGTATTAATTTACCTATCAATAGTTAGCAAAATTTGAGGAAAGTTTTTATCAAAACACCTCCACAACGGATAAGGATTGAAGATGAGTAATATGATCCATCTTTATCTTTTTTTTAAAAGGTTTTTATATGTACATTGTAGACCCCTGCACAATCTATATTTAAACCTACTAAGTGTTTATATTAATAATCGAGTTTTTTATTTTTTTTATTTTTTTTATTATTTTTTTTTTTGTGTGTGTGTAAATACATGCTAATATATGGAGGTGGGCACGGGCTAGTTAACCTGGCCCCTGAGAGTAACCCTGCATGTCCAAGTTGGCCAAAGGCTTACCCATAACCAACCAACCTCCTTGGGGCACATCTCAAACCGGTAGGCTGAACACAAACCTCTGGTTCATGGCCAGCCTATCGGGTTTTTAATTTTTTAAAAATAAAATTATAAAATGCATTTTTAAAAAATAATTTAATTGGAAAAATCAATAACAAAATTTTACTATGCCTATGACTTCTTTTATAGGCAATTGCCATGTTATTTTCTTTAGGTTAGTCTCTATGTGGTACTAAATTTGAATACTATAAGGTTTACTTATTGTTTATATAATTTAGTAAAGGAACGCTATTAATAAAAAAAATTGTTGTTGTATTGGCTAAAGTATTATTGTTATAAAAATGATGCCATGAGTTTTTAACTAAAATGATAATAATTTTTTTTCAAAAAAAAAATTTTTTTTTGAAATTCAAAAATATTTTAAGATAGTTTCATATAAATCCCAATAATTAAAAAAACTTTATAGTTATCCATTCATTTTTTTTAATTACTTATTATGGCATATTTTTGTAATATTTTTAAAACCAGATATTAGTTGAAGAGGGATTAAATGTAAATCTTTTTAAAATTCATTTGATTGAAAAACATCATTAGGCAGTGCGCGAATTGAAGATATCTTACTAATGAGAAATTTATTCTTCTATAAAAAAAAACATTCATATATAGAAATGATAAATCTACAAATTCTTTTTTAAATAATAATGGTTTTTCCCTAACGAGATAGTTGTTAACATTAACTCATAGTGAATATATTTATTCTAATTTAGACTTCTTTTAATAAAATATATTGTTAACGTGAAAATGGTTAAAAAAATGTATAATTAAAGGAGTTCTTTTATAAATTACTTGAAAACTTTATTATTAAATTAACGAAAAAAAATTCAAGTTAATTATTTGTTAATCATGATTTCAAATAATGTTATGATTTTAAGTCCATAATTGTTTTAAAAAACACAATATTCTAGAAATTCCATTAAAAATACACAAAAATTATTGTAAAAATATTTACGATTTTAAATAAATAATATATTTATACTAGCACACACCATTAAAATTAAATTATGTTGTTTTGTATAACAATATTTTTCTTTATGAATAGTTTTGCATAAATTTCATTCATTTTAAATAATATAAATAATAGGGGTAAATAATAGTTATAAAAATAATGTATTTTAATTGTAAAGGATAGTTATTTTTAGTAGTAATTCATCACCAACTATTTGTAGTTCACTTGGTTAGAAGTTCTCAACACCATCAAGAGCTTGGGTTCAATTCATGGCCAAAGCATGAGTGTTATGGGTGTTTTGACCAACTCGATTTACATGGATTTATTTAGCTTGAACATCAAATCGTTTTTTTTTTATCTGTCATTTTTTAACATCAAGAAATATTTATTATTTTTTTTTCCAAAATAAATTATGGGTAATTTTAGAAAAATAACTAATTTTTTATTAAATTATGTGAAACAATCAACTTTTTTGGTATGTAAGATTCAGTTATTGACGACAGATAAAAAGAAACGAAGAGAGTAAATAATTTTAAAAAAAAATTGTTTGCATTCTCTGCTGGAGTTAATATACAGCAATTACCCATGATTTGTGTGCACGTAAACAATTAAAAAATAGCAATAATAATATACAAATAAAATCTAAAAATTATATATTCGCTTCATTATGCCTTTTAAAATGAGTGCTCGTCTGTCACCGAGAGAAAGACCCTCACGCGTTTATTTTTTATACGTATGGTACACCTTAACCTTTTTATCCAATAAATATGGTTTATTTATTTGTATATAATTATTCGAGATAAATTGAAATATATTTTTAATTCAATTTCCATTGGGCAGCTTGTGAAAATTCAAAACTGCAAAGACACATTATATTTGTACTTCTTTGGACTAGACTTTCTAGAATTAGTTTAATCCCAGATTAAACCATAATCCTGCATTTCATATGGACTAGCTTACTTCTAGATTAAAACTCAAATGTAAAAATAATATGATAATTTTAAAATTATAATTTGAAACAATATATAACTGATTCATAAATAAAAAAAGAAACATTTTCTTGAACGGAAACATTTTCTTGAACGACCATGGACCTGCAAAATAGTTCCATTGATCTAATATCAATGAAGAAACTATGATGTGATTTATCAAATTTACCAACTTGTTAACAATTTGAAAACAAAATTCCTCATCAAAGACGATGGCTGATTGTCAAGGTAATAAGACCGACTTCATCGCCATGGCCACCGATGATGAAGAGCTCAGAGAAGTCCGACTTCAACTTTTCTAGTCAGCAGTGGAGACCTTGAGTGATAATTAACCTGCATTTCTGATAATTTCCAACTTACAGGCCCAGAGGAGACATCTTACTAACAATGTTGGAGTAATTTCAGTGCGGCAAATATCATCTGAGCCAAAGAACATGACTA
Source organism: Dioscorea cayenensis subsp. rotundata (assembly GCF_009730915.1). NCBI lineage: Eukaryota > Viridiplantae > Streptophyta > Magnoliopsida > Dioscoreales > Dioscoreaceae > Dioscorea > Dioscorea cayenensis. The sequence continues at coordinate 67,734 of NW_024086765.1, forward strand.
CATTTAAGATAAACAGACGATGATAAGTAAGAAGAAATGAAAAGAGAGTTGCAATTAAAAAAAAAAATCAACTTGTAATTGATTAATAGTTTATAGATTTCTTTTGCTTGTCATAAGGGTATGTACAATATAAATTTCAGTGTAAAGCATCTACAATATTTTCCAATTCCTTTTTTCTTTAAAAAAAAAGTAAAAAAATGTCATCCAAGAAAATAGCATTACTACAATAAAGACAAACAGCTGATGATAAGTAAGAACTACAAAGGTCTTAAAATATATCAACTTGTAAGAGATTAAGATTAAGATGTATAGATAGAGCTCTTTCATTTGTCAATAAGGGCACACAAAGTTCTGACTAGAACTATCTCAGGAAGTTCTAGTGTTTTCCATTTTTTTGGGCATAGTAAATGTCATCCAAGTCAAACAGCTTTATTGCAAAGAGAGTTGGACTCAAAACAATCACACATGATATCTTGTGAGATATCAGAATGCATAGTTTCTTAAATTTGTCACAGGGCCTCTACAAGAAAATTTCGAGTTCAAAGGCATCAAAAAAATTAATTTTAGCCATCTCATGACAAGCTAGTTTCCGTTTTTCCCCCTAAAGAAGTTAAGTACGTGGCTTCTATTTAAAAGGGGAGTAATTTGAACTATCATAATGCTACACAAAACAAATAAACAATGGCATTCAGGCCTAGAATGTTTTCATTACCATTACAAACCTCTAGCTTGCACCCAACTAGATTCTGGAGCTGAGACCTTTCAGTTAAGAAAGGACCATCCCTCTGCTTAACGCTACTTATTCAACCAACTAATTAGCTTCTCTGTGGTGATCAGTTCTGAGCTACACTTGCAATGCCCTAAATTCATGATATATCCAATCTAAAGTAACAGTGAGTTCCACAAAAAACTAGAAATTTTCATGATGAGTAGGAAATCAGTCTCCGTCCAACGTTATATAAATATAGTTTTAATCTTCTATGCAACTTTGCCGCCTAAGGGTAACCTCAAATCAATTTTCACTAATGTTAAGAAAAAAACAGGTTATTGGAGGTTATCCTACACCATTTTTAAATTGAAGATTGCGCTCCCAACACAACATCATTCGTTCTGATTGTACTTTGTTTCTACCAAGGGACGGAAAACCCACCATTTTAGCAATAATTACAAAAACAACAGGAGAATTGCTCAAAGTCGTAAAGTAGTACTTGCATTCTTGTTTATAACAACTGAACTAGAGGTGAATGCATAAAGTAGGATACTGGTAGGTGTGCTTGCACTCTTTTTGGGTGCCTTTGAAAGAGGACTAGGGGCCTTCACACTTTAAATTCATAGCAAATCAAAACTAACAGAATTTAAGTCTAAGCCTCAGAGTCACCCATAATGGCAGAGGCAATAATCAAACTTTATGCATAATATTGTGTCCATCTCTTTCTCAACAGTAAACAAAGGAGATTTCTTTCTCGCACTAGGACAGTGAACACCCAATGGTATTTGCAAAGAGAGGAATTACTCTCACAGCATTCAGTCCTTCAAAACTTTCTTCCACGAAAATGAAAAAATAATCCTCAATTTCCAAGAAATCAAACCAAAACGAGATAAACTTGAGCGATTTATAGTGAACCACCAACCATGAAGATCATTACAGCAATCATCAAAGATTAGAAGGAAAATGTGCATAAGAGACTCTGATTCACAAAAATCATATCAGTACTATCTTAAAAGTTCCCCGATTCTCTGATCCTACTGGAAAGATCTTGAAAATGTTCACAGGTGCATCCTCATGGTTTATAATAATAAAAATATGAAAGGCGAAGTAGCATGTCTTCAGATTCAAAGCTAATAGAATTAGGTTGGGAATAGTCATTTCCAGATACAGGGGAGAAGTGATCATAATTGTTAGTATAACAGGAATTTAGAAAAGTTTCATGTTTTCACATGTGAACTTCTACAACTTATTTCCTCCCTAAGAATCTCATATTTCTCTGAGAAACACTTGTATAGCTTTCACTTGCAAGAAGATATGGCATAAAATCAAGCAATTGCCATATATGAGATGTATGAGCATTTTAACTGGCTTATATCTTCTCCATGCTATTTTCTAATGCCTATTACCTGAACTCTCCGCGATAATATGGGGATATAGACTAAAAAATCTAAATGTTTTAAGCATGAAAAAAGCACACACACACACACACTAGAAAAGAGAAAGAGAAAAGGAAAGATATAAAATAGTTAAAAGGGAAAACGAATGATGGCACCTTTGGAAAGTTAGAGGAAACAAGTAGAAAAAGCATAAATTGTTTAATGTTTCGGATTCAATCTCTTGCTATTAAGAAGCTCTAGAAATACCTTCGACTTCTCTGGTTTGAGAGTTTTCGCAGTAATATACACCACTGGTATGATCAATAAAACAAAACGATGCGAACAACCTAGTCATATTGGTAGGAATGTAAACTAATTAAAAAAAGAAATAAAGAAATAAACTAGATGAAATGTGGCATAATCAGCAAAAATGAAGCATCAGCTTGACAATTAACATTGAGGACAAAGCAGCTGATTAAACTGCAAATTCTAAGGGACAGGGAAAATCCTACCCTACTAATGGAAGGCAATTATAAGTCTCCAAAGCACAGCCAGAAATCAAAACGAAAACTAAGTACCTGTGTTCCCACTGAATCATATCCAGCTTCTGAAATTAAGTCCCTCTTTTCAAAATTTGGATACTTAAACTCAACACTCCATACAGAAGTAATCTTTAGCACCGAAATCCGACAAACTTCATTAGCAAAAGCTCATCAAGCTTCATTTCATGTACTTCAAATGCAATCCTCCGAGATCATCACCACAACAGTCTTTGATTTATAAATCATCACGAACAACACCCAAGAACCGATGTATCACAATCTTCTACATCCTCACTCAACGATCTCGGATTCAACCCCAGAACCAGATTCACTGCCCTTATCATCTTCCTCTGCATCACCATTATCATCCCCCAAATAACTATCTCATGCCACCACCACTACTAAATCCATCCCCTCTTCCCATGCTCAACATCCTGTCAAAATTTGCCTTCCTGGGCTCATCAGCACCAGCTCCCCAAGCTTTCTTTTTGCAAGATATAACTCATTAGGTTCTATCAACTCCCCCATCCAGCAAGCCTCCCTCAGGAACACAGTGCGAAGCTTCCCCTGGTTTGATACATAGAAAATCACCCGATATGCAGAAACAATAACTCCTTGAGCTTCTTCGGCAGCCCCATTGCCTCTCTGAACTGAGCGATCCTCTCCAACGTCATCTTCTTCTCCATAGTAAGCGATATGAACTCATTTATCATTGCCACCACCCGCTTCTCCACCCTCTTCTGCGCCTCCAGCGACCAGAGATCATAACCAGAGACGTCCTCATAAGGAGACCAATAAGGCAGCCGCTGCCACTTCCATACGGCGATCCGGTATTACTTTCCGATCTTGAAGCCAGGGGCAAATTGACGGTGAAGGAGAAGCGGAGGTCCTCGGCATCGCCGCCGCGCGATGGCGCAGACAGTGAGGTCGGGACCGTCGGGGGTGGGAGATGATGATCTCTTGAAGCTTGAGAGCGCGGCGGACCTTGTTCGGGATCTCCATGTGGTCTTCAAAGGCGTGATCGCGGAGGCGCTGGAGCTTCTTCGGAATTAAGGTTGATTGAGAGAAGGAGCGCGCGATCACGGCGGTTGTTAATTGCCGGAGGATCGCCGGCGGAACTGATGTTGATTAAGAGATGGAAGCAATCACTGTAGTAGCATTACTGCGTTTCCTTATTGTGGTTTATTTGTATAGAAGCCCCTAAAGCTTTAAAATTATAAATCAGTCCCTTAAAGAAAGAAACAAATCACTGGCCCTAAAGATTTGATAATTATAATAAAGTTTTTTTTTTCCCTAAAAATTTATTCAATTACGTCTATACAATTCAATAAAACACTCTCTCATAGTATCTTTTAATTTTGATTTGTATCTTTTTATTATATTTTTAACAACTCAAGATGTATGTAATTATGGAGCTAATATCGTAATATACTTATATTACTTATGTCCATTATTCAATAGGCCCCGATTATTAGCATTCTGATTAAACACCACAAAAGAAAATAACTCTTGAGACATTTTTTTTTTTAATATTACAAAAAAAAATTTATTTATTAAAATAAGCAAATCTAAAAAAAAAAAATTACACCAAGAATTTCAGAGAAAAGTACCACAAATCTTGTTGCTTGTTTAATTTATCATTAGCTAACTGTAACCTTTCCTTTTAATTCAAACCAAAAAAAATAAAAAAACCATTTTTCACATGACTTAATAAACTATATATTTATATGATAACAACTACCATTTATTAATGTGCAAATATTGGTCATAATCTCTTCTATTATAAGCTAAGAATCAAATCTTTATCTTATTAACCAATGAAATGGCATTGAACAAAATTTAAAGCTTGATTAAGAAGAATTTATGGACTCATAAGGCATTTATTGTTGCTTGTTTTTCCTTCAATTTTTACTGATGTAGAACAAGTAGGAACTGGTTTTCCATTCATTCAAATTTCAGACAAAACAAGAAGATCAAGAGGTAAATTTTCTTACAACTTGGATAAAATGTTCCCAATATGCCGCACGAGCTCATACAAATCAATCACTGAACATCCCCAAATATAATACATAACAAGGCGGTAGTAAACCAAGAGGCTATCATTCTCCCAAATATAAGCAAGCGGTGAATAAGCGCTTCAATTAAACCACCCTTTCAAAATTTTACAAGTTCAAGATCACAAAGATTGGTATACTAAAAAGTCATGTAAAAGTTATCACCACACCACTAATTATAGGCATCAAGTTGCCCCAAGCCACTAATGATGGACATCAAGTCTTTATGCACATATAAATGGCAAGATTAATTTCATCAACTTCATCATGTGAATGGTTTAAAAGGGACAGCTACTTGCACAAAAAAACAGATCATTGTACATTCATAAAAGTTTGTACCTAACAGAACAACTTCAATGTGAAACTCAAGATTGAAATGTATGAAGCAACAAAATTAAATTATCCTGGAAAACCTTGATTTATATCCTGGCATAGAACTACATTACTACAATCAAATTCAGCACCTTCATTCACATAAATATTTGGAAGATATCAGCATTGTTCACACCCACTTAGGCCTAAAATCACAAATTTCATTCAATATTTATAAACATAAAAATCTATAAGATCCTTTAGGCATCATCATCAAGCCCTTCTATAGGGAAAGGAAAATTGGCATCTCTCATAACACATGCACTGGTTTTAAGGAATCAAATTCTCCAACAAACAATTTATTCTCTCAATTTATTGGTAACACTGCAAAACCAAGTTCAATCTTGAGACAACTCTTAAATAAAAATAATTCCCGCAACAAAATTCAATAGAGGATAAACAAGCCAGATCCATTGAAATGTAAATCCAAAAATCACAAAACCCTACAAATCACACTAGAGGATCAAATAAAATGTAAAATAAATAAATAAACACCACAAAAAGTAATGCTTGAATCTATTGTTACAGCATACAAAGATTTCACCCAAAATAAAATTCCAGGAATTGTAGAAACAAAAATGAAACTTTGTGGAGTATTAGATGTTGTGATCTTCCTGGTATTCGTGCCCTTTGCATAGACTTGCTGCAAATCTGGACAATTGCAGGATGAGACATTGCCCAAAAAGACAAGTTCATTCAATTAAATATCATCGCGGAACTTTACCCCGGCCTCTTCCTCGACCTCTACCCCCACCTCTACCTCCATGCTTTACCCTAGCAAGGAACTCTGATTTGTCTAGCTTCAAGCCAAGAGGACGTATGCCCCGGCGCAGCTTTCCATCTTGAGGCTCCTCATTGTCATCTTGTTTCTTTGAACATCTCCTAGGTACAAATGATATTTCCCGTGAACCACCAGGTCCAAATCTCACCACATCATGCTTAGTAAAAGATTGCTGCTGTTGGAGAGCGGCTACTCTCTCACCAAGTGGGAGGGCATCCTCCTTCACAAGAGATACTTGGTTCATGAATGCTTCAGCATGGCGCTCATCCCTGACTTCATACAACCTGCAAGTTCAGTGATTTTTTTTTTTAAATATATTTATCTCACCAAATAGTGTCAGTGAAAAATTAAGCTAACCTTAGATCATATATTAATTTTCATTTTTAATAAATAATGATGTACCCATGTGCATAATGAATCCCTTACCTCACACGTTTGGAATTCTTCTTTTCTTCCTCCTTATCTTTCTCAAAATCATCTTCTGAAGTTGCCAGACCTTCAGAATCACTGTTTCCTTCATCATCCTGCAAGATTGGCTCGAAGTGTTCCTCAATTAAGGATGGGCGCTTCTTGGTAGCTTGCTGTGCTAGAGGATGCAGGGAGAGATACTCAGCTGACTGCTCATCTATTTCAAAGTCCTGCAGAGAATGTAAATTTATACAATAAAAGTGACCAAGAATGATACAACCCCACACACAGGTGAAATGGGAAATATACCTTATCCTCAAACATTGCCTTAAAACGTTCATCCCGCAAGATATCACTAGTTAACCCTTTGTTTTTCTTTTTCTTTATGGTACCTTCACCAACATTTTCTTGTTCAGCTTGTTTGGTTTCTTCATTTTCAAGTAGGTGGGCAGCAAGAAGCCTGTTAACTTTAGGTAATTTCCTCTTGATCTACGAAAGAGAAACGAGAAACCAATAAGATTAGGAAAAAAAACAAAAAAGATGACGCAAAGTAGGAACTTACAGTAATACGAGAAGCACGTTCAGCTTCTATCTTCTCCTGCTTTCGCTTCTCCATGTAGGCATCATATGCAAAAGGATCAGCCAATGCTTGAGCCTGCAAATCAAACATTAAAACAGTCATTTACTTTATAATCAAGTCAAACAACAAAACCAATCATCAGACAATAAAAAACAAATATATACCTAGAGAATGAAATGAACTAGAAAGAAGTAATCGGTAACATAAGAGAAAACATGATACTTTTATGTAGCTAGGTAATATTCTCTTATGCCATTGTGATTCTCTTTACATTTTATTCCTCTTTGTTCATATGATACTTTTAAGTAGCTTGGTAATATCCTCTTTATTCTCTTCCTGGTCCTTTGGCATCATACATACAATTGTCATATGAGGATTGTCCTTCCTTCATTCTTCACTTCTAAAATTTGCCATAGACATCCATGCCACACCATAAGCAAAAGTTCCTAACTTCACTTTTCAGCTAGTTACATTACATAGTTTTCTAATAGTCCCACAAACTTATCGAATGAAGTACAAGTCGCCCTATCATAAATAATTTTGTTTGTGCTAAGAATCACCTATGAACCTCCAAATGGATGATGCCAAGAGTCAGCCAATTGAAAGGATATGCTCATCACTTTTTCCAAAATTGACTGACCTTCATGTTAATAACTAGAACACAACCAAGACAACACCTTCTTCAAAGGATAAACCTTAAACATAGCTTCAGCTTAGCTAACAAAATATGCTAATTTCGAGGGAAACCACAGATGTATAAATAAAGTTAAAAGTTTAAAATGAGAAAGCAATGATTTACCTTTTTATATAGTCTATAGTCTATAAAGAACCCATGCATATAGGCTCTCAAGAGGTTGCTTCCTATCAAATGTGTCAAATTCAACTGTTCAATATCCTTTTTAGTTAAGAACTTGTAGTCATCATATATGCTCGTCAGTGATCCTTCTTCCATTTCTTCCTGTATCCAGTGAGAAACAACATAAAATAATGATCTTAAAGACAAAACTGTAATCTTGAGGTGTATAATTAATAGTAACTAGGGAAAACAGCAAACCGTTAAGTTTTCAAGGTACGAGCACCACTTGGGGGCTGGTCCTAAAGCAGGTATGAAATAAACTGGTATCTGGCTGCAATCCAAAGCAGCCAAAAGCAAGCCACTTTCGCGAAACAAACAAACATCATTGATTGCTCCTGTACTTGGCTCAATACTGGTCATATTATCTCCCTGGAAGAAGGTGAAGAACAAGATATAGCACAAATTGCTACTATGTTAATATATTTTCAAAGAAAATACAAATACAACTGAATTTAAAAAGGACCATGATATACAAAAGATTTAAATAAAGAAAGAAATCGGTGAACTATAGGGCATAAACCAAAAAGAAAGTTCAAAGAGAATTAAACTCCACCACCCAGAAATTTCACATACGAATTACTTAAACTACTCACCGTTTCAGGATCCCAAATCCTGATAACATGGCAATCTGTACTGATCATTTTTGGTTCTGCAGAATTAAGTGTTTGATGCCACTTAATATCCAATATAGGACTACCATACCTACAACAAAAGCAACAAGTTGGTATAAGCAGAATTTAAGCATCATGCTCTCTTCCCTAATAATCCATCCAAACATTTACAATATTAAATAAGGAACAAACACTTACATGTGATCCTTGATCCTAACAGGATTAGACATACGCATGTCATATATTAATATCTGCATAAGATCTTAAAGTAAGACAGGTTTGAGGAAATAATAATACAGGCAATTATCATGAATGAAAACAAAAGTAATTTTAAGTACATAAAGATAAAATTTTGGGGAATGGGATGACTGCAGTGAGGAGCTGGAGCTTAATCCTAGAGAACATTACAAGAGCCAACCCAAAAAAGTGAGTCTACAAAATTCTAAATTGGTAAAACCTGAGCCAAGTCCACTGTTGGGATTTAAAATTTGAATTAAGTCAGTTAAAGATAATGAAAGGTCAACTAAGTTTTGTTTAGTAACATAAAGCTAATTATATGAACTATAAGGCCTTTCTATATAATGATGCTTCATTTCATCCCAATATGACATGCCTCCTACACTCTCCATGTAGTCTCTTCCAAATTACATCTCAAGTTGACAAGAAATATTGAACTTCACTAAACCAAATTCAAGAATAAAAATATAATAAATTTGCAAAGTGTTGTGAACAACAAAGAAACCACACATGCTTAAGAAATAAGCCTATATCCAGACATTATTTCTTTTTTATGAGATTACAACTGAGACATATGGAGGTTTAGGATGTTATGAAATATATATAATAGATGTCTAGCTGCTAATTAGAAATAATGAGAGAAAGGAGGTAATTACTCCTGCTAACTAAAGAATTTCTAGGTTTATCAGCTAACAGACCCAACTACTCAAAATTCAAGAAATATGAGAAATATAAGATGGAAATCGCAAAAGGAAGAACAAACTTACACACCATAAACATATAGGTTGTCATTCCAATGATTAAATGCATTGAAGATCATCCATAAAGTGCATGTTTCGAAAGGCAAGAGTATCCCTTTAAATAGAAATGTATATTATATAATAATATAACATATGATGAATATTATTAGGTGATAAATTACTTGCAACACTCTAAACCAACAACTTCAAAAAGTCATGCATAAAATGTCTATTAGAGATTGCAAAAATAGATTTAAACCACACATCATACTTTTTGAAACGGGGAAGCATCTTTAAATAAGAAAATTTATAAAATAAAATAAATTATACAGAAAATTGATATTATCACACCTTTCCAGTGCTGCTCCCAACAGCCATCTGGTAACCATGAATATCCTCAAACTGCAGTGAAGTAACCTCCTGCAAAAGAAAAATAAAAGATCCACCAGAATAAACCCAAATATTGAAAAGACTAGCAACAATAGGTTAAAGCATTACCTGGTCAATATCGCCAGAATGAGCAGCAGCACTAATCCGTCCAATAGCAGTTTTCTTTCTCATATCAAAACATTCCACAGATCCATCTTCACCACCACAGGCAACAAGACCATGCAACGCACTACATTAATAAAAAGAGAATTATTCATTAGTTTTCATATAACGACTAACTAAATGAATCCAAAATTCCAAGTTAAGCCCAAGAAAAAAAAAAAAAAGACACTAGGAAACAATCAAAAATATATTTGATAACCTTCTTGAAACCACATTTATAGCAGGTGATTGAGTGCTAAGTGATGATAGAAAACGTCCCTGCCAACCCAAAAACAAATTGAAACCTAAGGAATAAGTAATAACAAATAAATGAAGGAAATTCTAAAAATCTAATTTAATTACCTAAAAGATTGGTCAAAACATTTTCACAGTTCAATATTAAGAATGTGTAAATGACGATAATGACTAATTGTCAATTTCTAGCATCAAGGAAAAGTAAAGTCTTGAACAAACCTGTTCCAAATTGATTCTATACAGATCAGGATAGGAAGCCGCACAAAACAAGTCACATGACCAACAATCATAAGCGATATCCCTTCCCATCCTGGCAAAATAGAAACAATCAATTTTCTATGCACAATTCTAGGATTGATGTTTTACATTATATGTTGGTGATCTGATTTTGTAGTGAATTTTAGAAAGGTTATAAATATGCAATGTTATGTGTAGCTTCACAAGGAAAGAATACACGATGTGATTGTCTATTTGTATATATTGAAACAAATCAGCAACAAAAGATGCAGATTGAAAAGAAAACTTCCAATCTCTTAAAAAACCAAAGTATTAGTCCCATCGTGAAAAAGGGCTAAAAAATAATCCATAAACATTTCATTAAAAGCCATAATTCAATTCACACCTAATAAAACCATTCATAAGATAATAGGTTTGTGGGATGAAAATCCCTCATTAATCCACCATGATGAGCAATATGGTTATCTTTAAGATACAAGAAGCATACAAAGCACTACACTGGAATAATCAATATAAAAGAAAACAACCTGGGAATTCGTAAGCTGTAGTAGCTTCCATATTTTGCATGTAGGCATATAGAGCGATCAGCGCATAGAAAAGCAATCTTTGAATAATCATCAGACAGCACCTATTAAGGAAATTTTACATCATCAAAACTCTAAAAAGAACATTCAAAAATTGGCTCCAACGCACAATGTTAACTTCTTCAAGAAATATTTTCCAAGCACAGGAATAAATCTAGTAGGCCTATCTCAGAAACAAGATAACAATGGCAGAAAAAGCAATACCATGGAAGAAGGCACCCCTTTCAAAATGTAACATATGAAAAGTTTTAGTTAAGTTTTCCAAAGATATTTATAAAAACACACCTCCGAGATACCATAATAGAAAGTTTATCTTCAAACACAACCATCACAAAGAGGTATTTTCCTCGATTAAACCATAAAAGAAAATTCGCTTTTTACTGAAATCATCATAAAAAGATTCTTTAGATCATTACAAAGAAGTGTTGTCAAGTCAAAAGTCGAATACTCCTGTGACTCCTTGTTTGAAGCGAACATGCATTCAATTTCCAAAACTAAGTATTTCAACAGCTTTGAACATGAAGATTATCGAGCATAGAATATGCCACATTTCTTCTAATGTGCAAGACATGGAAATTTATAAAGGATGTACCTGAAAATCAATAATTTCTGAAACAAGATGTCTTTCAAACTTTAATGATAGTTCCCTCAATTCATACACTTTAACTTGCGGAGGGTATATACCTAAATGTCAATGCCGAATGATCAAATTAAACATGAAGCCTCCACAAGAACAGAAAAAATGTTAAGTTTACCATACACCAATTTGTACGAATTATACGACTTAGCATACCAAGCTGTGATGCCAGCATCAACTAATGAGCATTGAGATAAAGATTTAAACTCGAAAAATACCTGATGCAACAACATAATCTCCATCAGCAGTAACCTTAATTTTTGTTGTCGCGGTCTCAAACCTAAAATCTTGGATCAAATCCACCCTTTGAAGATAGCCTAGCATTATTTAAAAATTATTAAAGGGAAATTCCACCATTAAACCGGATAGCACCAAAAACTAAACTAACCTATCTGATTATTAAAGGAAGACAACATGAGTGGATATTATTGAATATTTCACAAGGAAACAATAACATGAATTGTTTCTATTCTTATGTTTCCCTAGAAAAGATTAAGAACGTTTGAACTAATTTCAATGAAACAAAGTAGAATATCCTATCAAGAAGACACTGCACAAAATCAAGAACTAAGGATTCAATGTTTAGCAATCCAATCTTCAAGAAAAGCTGCTAAAGACCCTGTCATTTTACTTGATTATACCCAAATACTAACCAATTATGCCAACTTTACTAGTTATATTTCACATAAAAGTATGATACTAACCGACAAAATAATATAATAATTCAAAGTATTATAAAAACACCTTTGTCTTTGCGAAGGGATTTGAGCTTCTTGGGAGTGAGCCATGAGGCCGGAGAGCGTTGGCCAGAGATGGAGTAGAGCTTCACACCATTAATGGAGGTGGAGTTGATCTTCCCACCATAGCTCGCCATGGACGAATGCACACTAGGGTTTGTCACCAAAAATCAAAATGTTATTAATATAAGGTTTTGATATGCATGGTTCATTCATAACAATGTCCAAAAGTTAAAATAATTCTGTGTTGGAATATTATGTGCTTTGATTAACAATGAATAGAAAAAGTTTTAGCGTATCATAAGGCATCAAGACATGCAAGCACCAAAATCAACAAACAGTATTACTAAAGTGTGCATGGAATAAGCATCATCGTTTAAAGAAATACAAAGGTTCTTGCTTTCTTGAACCAAGAGATAAAACCTCAAAATAGTTAATTAATGCATAGGATGAATAATTAAATTCAATTGCCTTTTCAATCAGATTCGGGTTGAACTTCAGATTTAAAGATATTTCCCAGATGAATAGTCAAGTAGGGTGAATGATTAAACAAAACAATTGACAACCAAGTGGAAAAGTAAGTGAAGACTAGGGATGGAACCTGAGTAAGCTGCCAAAGAAGTAGACTTAGGAAGCTGCCAATAGAGCAAACTTGGGATGGAACCAATTAAGCAGGCTGCCAATTGAGTAATAGACTTGGGAAGACTCGGGATGGAAATAGTTTTAGCTGAAACATAAATGAGGACATTAAATATAATACCAGTGATTAAAAAAGACAAGCCAACCAACAATTTGAAAAAGCAATTGAGTTAATGGAAAATACATAATAAGATGAATTCAGTCACTACGAGGATACAATGATGTAAAACTTATATATTCTCTCATCAACTCAGATCGGTAGATGACACTTGTATACTTGCCTTACTTTATTCAAAATATACAACGCATTTAATTAAAATATAAAATATAAAAACTAAAGAAAATCATGTTGGAGTAGTTCCCACACAAAAATGTAATGACATAATCACAAAGAAGACAGATTCAGTGCCTGGATTCTATCTGCTTGGAGATTTGTCACACTTCTATGCCACTTGCTCAATTGTGCTGTCTGTGACTTTCGATTCTTTTTTTGCTGGACACATTGAGATCGCTTGTAGTCTATGATCATGAATCATATCAATTAATTCTAAGTATACAAAAAACCTAAATGACACTACAAATAATTTATTCATCATATGGCCTTCCACCAGAAAAAACTAACGAGACTTCAGGGAAATGCAGGCCTTTGTAAAGTTATTCTACAACGTCCATTATGGCATGATTTTGATCCAACAACAGCAAAAAGAATGGCAATGGCTCACCAGTTAGCAAATGAGTGTAGTGTAATAAATCATTCCCAGCAAGGCCTTCAATCAGATCCCACAATTACTTCTCATCCAGAACCTACCCCTTAAAACTTGGATATCCTGCAAAAGAGACGAAAATAATCATCTTTTTAGACCAAAAAAAATCAATGAATAGATTAAGAACACAATAAATCATTCACCCAGCCAAGCAACTGTACATTCAATGGTGAAAACACACCAAATTCTAAGGCCCTGGCAAGGGACTTTTATAAAGCATCTTGCTTGGCACTGAATTGATCAGATCCACATCATACCCTAAAAGGTGCAAAGAAAAAAACCACCGACTTGTTGCATTTCCCCCAAAAAATCCCAGCTTTTTGTGCGCTTTTGTTGATTTTGGACACAATGTGTTTGTTTTACTTGCACCTTCTAGGCTATGATGTGGATCCGAACAATTCAGTGCAGTTCTCTAATCATACAAGCAAGATGCTTTATATAATTCCCTCGCCAAGGCCTTAGGATTCAGTGTGTTTTCACCATTGAAAATAAAAATATCAATCACAGATTCACAATTATACATGTAAATCAAAATAGATCCATGTGGTGGGAAAAGGACTAAAGGGAGGCATAATACCAACCGAGAAGCTCTCGCCGGTGTTGTGTCTCGTCCAATCTCCAAACACCCAATCCAAACCCGGTGGACACGAGTCCCCAGCACAAGCAAGCTCTTTGAACACAAAAAATAATAATAATAATAATTTTGTATATCATTTTCTTATAATTTATTTCAAGCCATTAATTTAGATGAGTTCTATAGCCTGTGAAGTAGGGAAAGTCAAGTTCATGTAAACACTCACCCACATGGCTTCAAAAGTCTACAAAGTTAATGTTTATTACTAATCTTTAATTAATACAACTATAATATGGTGTCTATAGTTCGGGCACCAAATAAATTTTGAATGTTGATTTGAACAAAATTGCATCCTATTCAACAACTTTGACTTATTAAAAAATGATGTTTGTTAAGAATTATAACTTAAACAATTTCAAGAGAAAGTAAAGTTATTAACATAACAATAAAAGACATAATTACTGTTTTATATGAAACTAAAAAAACATCTTATAAATGATAAAACAAGAACATTTCAAAAGTAGCACCAATAAAGCTCTATAATCTTCTGTTAAGATACACAAGGAAACAGTGAAGTTTGGGCAAAACTTTTATGACTTAGCATACCTAGATTAAGACAATTGATGATTTAAAATTTGCAATTGAAAGCACAACTCATTTTAACCCCCTGAAACTAACAAACTCAAAGTATGATTACAAATTAGATTTCTCTTCTTTGGCAAGATCTTTAATAAGTTATTAAAATAAAATTCCAAGATGGCAAGTCATGGTGATGGGCCTTAGATGAACTCTTGGTCTGACAGGGAACTTTGTTAGATTGAATAGATTTGAATATCCTCTAGGAACAAAAAATTAATCCTGATGTTTTTGGTAAAATGAAAAAAAAAATCACCTAAATCTGAAGGCAATTCTTAACTTAGTGCAACTTAGGTTGGAAAAAACATGAGAGGTACCAACTCCAAAAGTTCTCTAATTACATAAAAGGTAATCTCCCTAAGGTTGTTTCTTCAACACAAATGCAAAACACTCAGCTTCATATATTCTTATGTAAGTTAAACTTGAAAGAATGACCAACCATTTGGGTGTCAAGGCAAAGCGTCTTACATTACCAAATCCATTATCTAACAACCATTAAAGACCACAATTCAACAAAAGGGGCGATGGAGCAAAGGCTTCATTCAAAACATGCTGTAATAAAGGCCACACTAAATGGCATGTTCTTTAAAATATCTTATAGTTCCATCAAGAGTTGATGGTGATAGATAACATCAATATCACAAAATGGATGGAAAATCCATTCTTCTTATTACAGAATAAAAACAGAGAAGATATGTTCTTCAAAGATACGACATGTACCAATGAATATTTTCTGACAAACAATTGAGAAATAGTAGTTAAGTAAAGGGAACGTCAACAGGATCAACTGGTGAACAATGTTTCAAAAGTTAGCAAGTGTGTCATCACTTCGATATTAAACAATTTCACACTAAGAAAAGATTATACCAAAATTTCCATCCGATTTATCTCTTCAGATGCAAATTCCTGTTTGATTCGATATAATTCTTTTTCATGTGACAACTCATACTTTCAGATGGATCATGGATACCAAAGACAACAAATTTATCTGGAAGTTTATAGATTTGGCACAGTCCAGAAGGAAAATCTAATCAAAAACTTAGTAAACCTACAAATGGCGCAATGCACTTTGATGAACTTTTTGAATTAGAAAATAAAAATATTAAACGCAACCATACATGTAAATCAAAATAGATTTTTCCATGAGGTGGGAAAAGTACTAAAGGGAAGCATGGTACCAACTTGCGTCTTGCCTGAGCTCCGAACGGCCACTCCAAATCCGATGAACAAGAGTCCCCGACCCAAGGAAGCACTCCGATCACGGCACCCAGAAGTCCCCGATACCAACTTGCGTCTTGCCTGAGCTCCGAACGGCCACTCCAAATCCGATGAACAAGAGTCCCCGACCCAAGGAAGCACTCCGATCACGGCACCCAGAAGTCCCCGATGTAGGCTCCCAAGCACTCACTCCGATCGTGCCAAGCACAAACCCCCGAGCACACTGACGGCGAGCAAGAGAAAGAAAGAAGGGCTCCAGAAACCAAGAAGAAGATAAGGGTTTGGGCTTATTTTTTATTTAACCTTTTTATAAAATTTATATTTGATTATAAATTCAATTTGAAAAATTTGTTCAAATAAATGAATAATCTCCCTAACACTTTTTTTTTTTTTAATGTATATCCAAAAAAACCCTTGATTTTGACATATTACGAAAAACCCCCTCTTTTATTTTATTTTTTTTATTTTTTATTTTTTGAGAAAGGCGGTAAACGTTGGAACTCAGAGACGAACACGTGAGGGAGCCGTACTCACCACCGAACCGTGCCCTCACCTTACGAGGGATGGGAATCGAACTCGGGAAGCCACGCTCGACACTCAAGACAAACACCCTACACAAAAGACCCGATGTCAATAGACCAAATGGTCGTTGGCAAAAAAAAACCCCTCTTTTGGGTAAATTTTTTAGCATATCACTAAACTTTGGCTCATTTTCACTTTGATCACTGAACTTCAATTTGTATCAATTTGATCATTCAATTTTAATTTGATTTCATTTGGTAGTAAATTAAGGGATTTTGGCCACCAAATGAATAATGTGGCTCTTTTTCGATGACATGGACACCTCTTAATAATGTGTCATGGGAATGATTGATTTAGATTTTTAGAAAGACATCTTATCAATTGAGGGTTAAAATCTTTGATTTATTATCGGTCGAAATCAAATTAAAGTTGAGTGACCAAATTAATACAAATTGAAGTTTGGTGATCAAAGTGAAAATGAGGCAAAGTTTAGTAACCTACTAAAAAATTTACCCCGCCATTTTCAAAGTCATGTAACCTTTTATCTGTTACACCGGTTCACATCCCGAGGACTAGTAAAAAACCAGCACCTCATCTTCTCTATAGTATATCGCTGCTGAAGTTTTGTTACTGTCATCCCCAGAGGAGAGAGATGTGAAGATTTGTAAGTGTTTCCCTTGCTGGAATCACCTTCTAGTTGCTGATTATAACCGGGTTTTTTAAAAATAGAGAGAAGAAGCGCTCTGTCCTCAAATCTGATTAGTATAGAGGCCGGGGTGACACCTGGTCGGCAACTTTTTTTTATGTCTTAATTTTGTGAATGAGTTTGATGAATATTCTGAATTAATTATTATTTATTATATTCCTGCTCAAATTTTGTAAGTGAAGTGTTATTTTTGACTTATGAATTTTCATAGAAAATATTGTCGATAATTAGATGAATTGAATCATATTTGTAATCCACACCTATACTTTAAGTTTGTGAAAATGCAATCTATAACCTTATTTGCTATTCAAATTTTGGAGTTATTCATTGTTACCAGGGGAAATATTATAGAATGAATTTTATAATACCAATCAATGCACAACTCTCATCATGAATTAGCTCCCACAATAATTTTAATAAATAAATAAACTACTTTAATTAAGGAAACAACAACCCTTCACTGTCTAGTGTCTAGTAATGAAGGAAATAACAACAAAACAACATAAAACTACAAATAACCAACCACAAGAAGAGAAAACATAAAACCTAAGCTCTTCCAACACCTACTGTTAATTAATGCCAAAAATCAAGCAACAATTACCCTTAATTATGATTAAAGACCATAATTAGAAATTAATTAATACCACCGGGCATCTTGGTTCACTTATTCCAAACATAACAAACAAACAAGACTACTTCCTTGATCCATTAATGGAACATTAAATCAGGCAGAAATTTAATAGAAGATTCAGTACATTAAAGTTCTTTGTTATTCAAGAACATTATGAAGCACATAGACAGTGCTTCTTCAGTAGATAACTTCTCTTATTCCAATCACTCCAAAGAAACACAGACACGATGATGTCTGGTAAAACAATGTTGATTGTTCGAATTCTCAAGGCTCAAAAACCATGTTCTCCGCTTCATCTTTGATTGACTGGAAGAGCACAGAGGAAAGATAACGCTCTCCGGCACTAGGTAAAATCACCTGCATTTATCAGCAAAATTCACTTAGAAATAGTACTATGCCTAGGCCTGTCAATTGATTAAGCCCGCTCTTGAGCTGGGTAAAAGTTCAAGCTCAAAATTAATTTCAAGCCGAGATTGGCTCAATTATATACAATTATTATATGAGGAACAAGAACATATTTCGACCCTCATGGTGAAATTTAAATTTAGTTTGTTTTGCCTATTGTATAGAACAATTTAATTTTGAGCTCTTGACAACATTGTGCCTAGGCTCAACCTTTCAGAAAGCCGACCTCAAGCAAATATATTTAAGTTAATTTTGAGCTCAAGCTGAGACCGGCACATTTATAGCCCCACATGTGCACTGGTGCCATGAAATGGATGCAAGAGAAGTTCTTCAGTTTCTAAGATTGGTTCCTAAAGTAACCAAAGCTTAATACGGCAGTCACATGAAAGCACAAAACCGGAGAAGTTTATTGAGGGAGATTCTCAAAGAATTTTTTGTGAAAATTCAACAAGAGCAGACATTTGTGTTAGTGGTAAAGGTCTGCAACAAATTTACCTCGATTAAGATCTTCGGACTGCCAGATTAGTAACTAATTTTGGAATGATTGAAAGTTTTTAGTGGCTGCACTTTGTATACTCCATATAATTTGGAGAGGAAATCAAATAATATGATTCTCTTAAGTCTTTACAGAACTTAGAAGTCGAGTAGTATACTCAAAAGATTATGTAGACTCCGCAAGAATACGAATTGATTATCAGCAAAATGTGAGCTATTGATGTTTCACATGCGGAAAAGTTTTGCAAAGATATGCAATGCAATATTCATTTGAAGGACATGGATTTTTTTCTCAGCAATTTATTCATCTGCAGTGAAGAACTTTCAGGATGGGAAAATTAAGATGACAAAATAATCTATGAAGCAATTGAAAAAGGTATAAGCTTACAACAATGAGTTTCCCGTCGTTTTCTGGTCTCCGGGCAAGCTTAATAGCAGCAGCGGCAGCAGCACCAGATGATATACCAACCTACAAAGTAATGTTCTATTTTTGCATCACAAACAAGAGACACTAGACAATGTATAGACTATTATAGAATTCTCATCATTTGAGGTTTGTAAATGTAAGAGAGCATTGATAAATTCACCAACAACCCTTCCATCAGTGCAAGAAGTTTTGCTGTTTCAATAGCTTCTTCACTTGAAACCTTTTTGCCAAATCACCAACACACAAAATTTAGGTGTTTAATGTGCAATAAGAATAAAAAGATGCAGAGAAATCCAAAGTAAAAGAAGTTGAAAAAAAATAAAACCCACAAAGTACATCAAGATCAAGAAATAGTGACTGTATTTTGTGTAAATCCTCATCTAGAGTAACAGAAATCTTGAATAGAAATTTCACAAACTACATTTTCTAGCAGTCTTCAATTATTTACACAAACCAAATTGTTTGCATAAATGATGCATGTTCTTTTTATGTACACAAAACAAATGAATATAGGCCAATATGTTCATGAATTGATGATGTATTGCCCTTGCATCAGAAAATGTTGAAAATTTGTCAAACCACATAAATCCTTTCAAATTGCAAGATAAAATCATGAATGCACAATGACATTGCCTAAATGTGAAGTTTGGTAGCTTTTGACAATTTCATCCATAATATTAAGATCAATAACTCCAGAAATAAAGCTTACACCAATCCCTGGGATCAGGTGTGGACCTAGAAAGAACATATTTGGTCAGTTCAAATCATGAAAATCTTGACTAAAAATTAAGGCTGGTTTGTTTTTCAGAGTTCTTTTTTTCCTATTTTCCATTTCTAATTTTGTTTTTGTAAGACATTTTTTTTGTTTTAAGAAAACATGTTTGTTTTGATATGTTCAATAAATGAGTTTTTAAAAATGAAAACAGAAATTGTGTTTATTATAAAATTATATAAATATAGTTTTAAAAAAATTCAAACATAAAATTATATATATCTATAATAAATTTAGTGAATTTTTTTTTTGAAAAATGGTTGCAAGATATATATATATATAAAGCACCAATTTACTATAAACACCTTGAAATATTTCATATATATGTTCACACACATACAAATGTCCTCCACTTCAACTTAAATAATTTTATTGTTTTAGGAACGATTTTTTTTTTTTTTGGTACACATGCATCCTATTTGCGGTTGTCCCATGCTTTAACCGCTCAACCATTGAAAAGTATGAGGTCACACATATATTGAATCAAGCTACCAGCAAAAAATATAAGTTCTACCAGGATTTAGGAAATTAGAGAGCAGATGACTAGAATACAGTTGAGAATAACAAGCCAAGGACTAATTTGCAAGTAATTCACTCAATATTTGCAGTTTTCTTTGCTGCATGTTTTCAGGAGGCTGACTAATAGTAGATGTAGTTCATGCCTACCAAAATATTCACATTAAGCGAAGCTTATCTTCATTGTCTTTTCTTTCCAAAAATCATCAAAGCCATCTTACAAAAAAGATGGATTCCACGATGAATAATGTCTTATTCTTACACACAAAAAGTAGTTTATTCTATCTATCGGCAATTAAAAGTTGGACTCCATTGCTCATAGCCAACATGATCAACAGAAAGCATCATATTTTTTTCATTGGCACCATAGATTTACCAATAAGATGGTGCATAAATTTGCTTCTCTTCACAAAAGCATTAATTTGTCAAAAAA
The DNA here is from genome assembly GCF_009730915.1 of Dioscorea cayenensis subsp. rotundata. Taxonomy (NCBI): domain Eukaryota; kingdom Viridiplantae; phylum Streptophyta; class Magnoliopsida; order Dioscoreales; family Dioscoreaceae; genus Dioscorea; species Dioscorea cayenensis. The sequence goes on from NW_024086765.1 coordinate 88,719, forward strand.
ATTTGATGTGTTTATCTCTCCAAAAACCATTCTGTAGACTAAAACCAACAAAGAATATTGTACTTCAAGATCGACATCAATATGGACAGAGCTAGTTTAGATATCTATATTCAATGCTCAGTTGCACATTTACAACTCCATTAAGAAGATTTTGTTCACAAAATCTGTAGAGAAAAGAAAACTGAAATAAAAGAACATGAATCTTTCGATTGATTTTGCAATTTGAGTCATTGCTACATTGCAGGATAGTAAGACATAAAGGCTAAAAAATTAATTCGTTGAATCACGGAAAAGTAGTAATCTCAAATAAATATCATTTAAAACAGTATCCATAGTCTCTCTTGTTACCTTTTTGGGCACGACCACACCTTGAGGTGGTTCTGAAATGTGTTCATGATGTGGAGGATTAAGATAAGTCGCATTCCTGCCCAAAAAAACAAGAAAAGAAAAAACCTCAATGAAATGTACAGGAGCAGCATGATTCATGGTGAAATACTTTCCAGAGAACATACAAAGGAAACAATACTATCAAACAAAAGACTAACCAGACTTGGTTGTGGTCAACATTTTTCAAACCTTTAACTGGAGCAAGTATTGACGTGCTGAAAAAGTTTCTCTCAGACAATGAAAGAAAACCATTCATCCCAGCACTGCAAAACGGCAAATATATGAACCAGTACAAAATAAAGAGGTAGAAACCTAAAGAAGTGGATACAAATAAAAAAGTAACAGAAACAATATCAAACACACTGACCTAAGATTAGCATCAATAGGAATACAAACGAATCGTTCTTCAAACGGAAGTTGCACACACATTGATATAGTGCAAAAATTTGCTCAGCCAAACGATGATTTCGATTGACATAAATTATATCAGACATCCTTCTGTTCCGATACCTTTCCTCTTCCTGTTTAAGCATATAGGTTGTTCATAAGGAACACAAAGATAATTAAAATTGAACAACTTTCACACAACTTACGGTTAGAGTGTCTTCAAGCTTCATCGTTTCAGCAAGTAAACGTCTCTCATCAATGAATGGCAGTTTTACGACACCCTGAGTTACAACAAAATATTTGGAAAAAAATTACACAAATAACGAATGATGCCCTTCCAAAGAGAATGACTATAGCTTACCTGCCATGCAAACTGCTTCCCATTCATATCAATTTCAAAATCTACAAATGAAACAAACCAAAACTCTTGGTAATATTTAACTGATACTAGCACTGAGAAAAGGGAAGGATATAGACAGACTAACTAAAAATCAAAAGGAATCCATCAAAAGAGAGGAGGAAAACTTGAACCTTTTGGATAAAAGGAACTTAAAGGAGATTCTGGATCATTCATAAGAGCCCTGTAATGCTCAGGCAAGGCGCTTGAGCTGCAGGGGGAAAAAACAGGGAACTCATCACACTATTCCATTTGAAAAAGAAAACCTATTACTTGAGTATATTAACTAACAAGATCTCACCTTACCTGGCAGCAGGTAAAGTCCCCATTAGCTGGTCAAATGGTTTAAATGGTTGTCCAAGGAAAAAAAAAGATTTCCATATCAGCCAGACCTTTGAGATCAGATGCAAACGGAGCATAATGATAAAGGTAGAACCTGTAATTAAAAGTTCAGAACCAGGAAAACAACATATCGCATAAATATGTGAATCATTTGGTGTTATTTTTGCTAAAACTATGATGAAACAATCCTAAAAAAATTAGTTTATTCAAGGCATCAGCATCTTTAATTATTTAGCCTAGAAACAGAAACACATAGATATTATTAAGGATACTTCACAAGATGCTTGGACGATAAAACGACTAGCATATAACCTAATATTACATTTCAAGATTTCAACTAACCATTGCCAAGAGCAGACACCTTGGTAGTAATATCGCATGATCCAGCACAGGCCTTCTACATACTTTTGAACCTGAAAGAATCAAATGATTATTATTGAAAAAGTAATAAATAAAAAAAAAACCATGATTTCTTCCTCTTTGTAAACAAAACATCGCAGAAAATACATAAATACTAGACCAACAGTAAATTAGCGAAATGCAAACAGTAGAGTGCTTCACCGCCCTTTCCACTGGTCAGGCCCTCACTCCATAAAAAGACTAAACTAGGCTTTTATTCAAATGGCAGCCTTTGGAAATTTACGTTAGATATGGTATGATACAATAGAGACAGATTTTCATTACATGCTACCAATGCGATCCTACTTTACTGTAGTTAATTTGAACAAGAGAACATAGAAGTACAAAATATTCCTTTTGATAGGGTAATAACCGAATAAAAGCACAAGCAATTGCTCTTCCCTTATTACAATAGTTATGCATATGCCTTGTCTGGTCACAAAAAATTTAATGGCATTCCAAACGAATACTGTCAAACCAAGGTTTGAACTTGTTTAACATAAATAAAGAATGAAACCGCTGATTGGATTAAAACAAAAATGAGATAAACAGTATTAAATATAAACTTAAGCACTTCACCAACAAAATGTGATAATTCAATCTATAATCCATAAAATGTTGCCATTTAATGATACTAGGAATATATAAATCTAAGGATCAATGGCAAGAGTTAGCTCAAAAATCAGAACCCCGTTATACATCAATCCCAGTGGATAGAATTTCAACCAAAACAGTATGATATTTTCCACATGCTCAATCAAAGATTAGAGCAATCTAAAAGGGCTAACATTTCTGCCACTCCAACCAAAGGAAACATATTGTTGAAGACAAACTGCAAATCGTAAAAGTTAACATGGAACAGTTAATTACAAAATTTAAATACAATATATGAATGTTACATCTAAGAAATATATTAAAACCATTTGAAGGGAGAAAAGATATCCCCACAATCAAGTTGCTTATAGAAAAACAAGAAACTCACGACATCTTTCTTGATATCATCAATGGGCTTAGGCTCTTCTACATCAAACTTCTCAGCATAATACCTTTCCTTGTATCCAGGTTGGCCTAATTTTACCTGTAACAAACACACAGATAAAAAAATATCTGAGAAAGGAGATCGACACAACAGTCATGACCAGCAGCATAGATATAAAAAAAAGTGATTTTATATCTGAAACTTAAGATTCGCTCCAAAGTTATAGATTGCCAAAAAGACAAAAAACAAAACAGATCCCTCGTTACCAATAACATATTATGATGGAAAGTTTTAAAGTAAAACAACAATGACAAAATCATAAATCAGCAGCAATTATTGGCATGCTATTTGCTTTCCAACCACACCCCTTTTTTTAAAAAAATTACTAATGCAAAGAACCTTACCCTTTATAGTTATGCAAAGAAAAACACCACAAAAAGTTAGTTTTATACAAAACCAAAAAGCAATGGCTCCAGAGAAGCTCTAAACCAGATGGCCTCATTTCACATGCACAAAAACCAAAATAGTAATAGATCAAACCTTTTCTGTAGACACAGATGGAAGACCCTCAGAATTCTCTCTCCGCATTTTAAGTCTAAACTCCTCATTGTTCTCAATGGCCTGGAATAGTAGACAGCACATCACCATGTAAACAGCAAATTAGGCTAGAATATAAGAGAAAACAGTCACCCTGTGGATGGTTTGCACCAAATACATTCAAATAATAAACAAAAATCTCTAGGACAACTTCACTAATGAGGCACAGAAGATTTACATGTGAGAAAGGAAACTGTGATACCACGCAAGAACAAAAGAATTGACTGTCACTAACTAGACATCATGGTTAAGAAAATGAAAAAGATGAGACAGCAATTTAGTGAGCTAATGACTGCTCGGATTATAAACATTCCCGATTCAATTCTGATTCAGTCTGTTAAAGCCATTTGATTTAACCAATAATGGACTCTTCTTAAACGTAAAATGTGCAAAAATAACTTCTTGTAGGGCAACACTGTCCGATGACCAATATTTCTAAAGAAAAAGCATAAAATAACAATTCAACCCCTCAAATATTCATTATTGAGAACTGTTGCATCCAAAATTTAGATTGTAACCTGTTGAATCCGGGCCCGCTTTTGAAATATTTGTTCCTCATAAACCGCAACTGACTGTATAAAGTGCTCTGTCCTCTCCAATGAAACCTAAATGCATTATAGAATCCAAGTGGAGCAAAGTTAATGAAACGTTGCAATCAACTAAACACACAATGACAGAAACAGTTTCAGTGTTATCAATAAGAGGATATTTTAAAATATCCTTGAAATGAAATAAAGACGAAAAGTCAAATCACTTTAAATTTTATCAAAACCAGGCATCAAGGCATGCTGTATAAAGTTCACACCTTAACATGTGTCAGGATAGATTTTTGGATGCTAATTGCTCACTGAAGTCTGGAACATGGCCAACCAATAAGCAGCCAACATATCCTATTATCCTTATCATTTAAATGTAATGTGGATTATACAGTGCTGCTCAAATGATTGATAATCAACATTGAGAAAAGCATCAACTGATTTAAACAAGCAAAGGTCCAAATCCACATAGCAAATGCACACATTTAACTTCGTTAACTGTTACAGACTTATCCTGTTTACTGGTCATGGTGTTATAAACAGAATATTTACACCAGAAGAGTAAGGAGTACCACTTCTGCATAAGCATCAAATTCCTCTTCCAATAGAAGCAGCCCAAGTCACCAAACCTACCTCCAGAAGATACTTTAGTAATTGGCAAAATATTAATTTATAAGGCAGACAGGGCCTGGGAATGCAAATCTACAACTGCTTGGGCATCTAGGTATACTTCTAGTTATATGCCAGACAATTAAAAAAATAAAATAAAATATGCTTTTCATAAAAAATTCAAAAATACACTCATTTCATTTATGAAAGTGTATTTTACTCGCAAACTTCACCAATTCTGAAGATCTGAACTATGACAAATTTGGGATTAAATTTCAAATTACGCGCAATGAATCATTTAATTTTGTATCCATACTAGACTAAACAGACAATGAGAATCATCTAATTTCAAATACGGGAGTCTGGACTACTGGTCATTCAATATCAACAAAAGGGTAATGACCCATTTAATCAGCTGATTAATTGCTAGCCAGCTACTAGTTCACTGATTACCACCTAGCCATCTGCTTTTGTCAAGATGCCCAATTAACTATGAACAAGTTATCAGTCCTGTGCATGATCAGGAAGAAATGAAGAACCCAAAAATAATCAAAGCATTTAGGCCATAATCTCTATAGCACAATCATGTTCAAAAATAACAATAAGGTGGTATAAAAATAGTATCCAATTTAATGTATTCATCAAAACTAAATATACATTTAATCCCCCGTACGAAAGGTCCTGGTATTTTACACCATTATTCCATTTCCACATAATAACGATGCAGGAACTAATTTCAGTGCACCAATTTAACAATTTTCCGTAAATATTTGTAATTTAGCTGTCATCCTTATTTGTATTTCCAATTTTGATTAGAAACTAATATACTTAACTAATAAATATTTTCTCATTAATTAACATGATCATGGAAATTCTTTAGCGGAATTAGTATTACCCTTGTGTGTAGGAACTACTTAAACACAAAGTTAATAGTTTCTCCATCAAAAGCTTTGAGGCAGTAGTTGGGTGGATATTACAAGTAAATATAAACAAGAATATTACTCTCACAATGTCAAAAAGGAAGCACAACAAACTTAAGCCAGAAGACTAGCCCCAATTTAGAAACTTAGTTCATCATGAAATTTACCTCACCAGCCTCCGTCAAGTAACCACCCATAGCAGTAAACTCGTTCTTGTAGACAAACATCAGAAGCGTAATCGCACCCTATAGCATTATAAGAGATTCAGTGATAATCAATCAGACTGTGGAGATACAAAGCACTGGATTAACATTGTCGCCACATAAAATCATCTAAGAAGAATCCAGAAAGACAAATAAATTTGGCGCCATTGAAGCAAATAAAAAAAATCTAAATAGGATGACTTCTAAATTGAAGAAGAAAACTCCCAAGACAGCTTTGTGCAAACCTCACGAATTTCCAAAGTAGGCATGTGAGGAAGAAAGTCATTTCCAACAAAAAAGCAAAGGAATACAAAGTCATCCACGAGCCTTTCAAAGTTTATCTCAGATGGAGGATCAGGAATTCTCAAATCATTCTCCAAGTATTCTCGCAAAACCCAGATATTCAGAAACTGGTACAAGAATGACTCGTTAGTGAATCAGGAAATAATACCATTGTGTCACACTAGTGGGAGCAAAGTATTCCGAATAAGAGCATCACCTGGTATTTCTTTTTGTAAATTGGGGTCTCGTCCTTATCATGAAACTCAGGGCCTTGTGCATCAGAATTACCTCTACATTCAGCTGCAAGATGCCCTATTTGACCACATTGAAAACACTTCTCCTGTTGCCCTGGCATCGAGATAACCTGTACAGTCAGTTTCAAAGTATTTGCGTCAAAGAGTTACTTAGGAAGAATGCTGAAATGACAGGTACAGAGGAGAATACTATAACATTATATAATCTAATTAATTGAAGGACACTGCTGTAAACATACTATAATGGATGACTAGAACTACAGACCTCCCTTAAAATTGAGAAGTGAACCTCATGTGTCACCAAAGCCAGCATAATTAAATCTGCATCCTGCACAATAAAACGTACTAAGTATTTTCTCATGGTAGCCTGAAGAATGATCTTAAGAAAGAAACAGTTTCAAGCTCACCAATCCATAGAGACAATGTCGTGTATTTGGATTAAAGCCAGGAAGATTGCGCTGCAACCGGATGTAGGACATGATTTTGCGTTCTCCTTCACCAGGGACATTTGAGTCGGACAGTATAACCTTCAAATAATCACCCAATGTAGAGCTCCATGAATACAATTAGAGAGAGAAGTATCCTGAAAATCAAAGTGATTAAAGAAATAAAAGCAGCAATGATTACACCGCGGATCAAAGAACCAATACGATCCTGAGGTAGATAAAATCCACTTGATTAAGATCCGCACCTTAATAGACTGCCAGCCAGGGGTGTTGTTCAGTCTCAGATGTATGTAATACTGGAGGGCAACTGACAGTGCACCCATGAATCCAGTCCCTGGAGTTATAACATTTGAGTCCAGTGTTTCGGGTTTCTCAGAAATAGACAAATTTCTTCCTTCATCTTCAAACTCCTTCCTTAACCGTTCCTCTTCAGCTGCCTAAAAATGAGGCCAAATAAATGAAAAGAAAATATGTTTTTTTTGGAAATTATGTAATTGTGGAAGGTGATCACGGCAGAAAAAAATTAAATTAAAAAATTGCATACAGCCTCGGCAGCATCTTTTGCTGCCCTGAATCGCCGAGAACATTGCTGATTCATTTTAGCTCTAGGAGCAACACCATCTGGGAATATAAAGTTGACTTGATGAATGACAATCAAGATAAACTAACATTCATCCAATGGAATTAAAATGACTGAATAACTTACCTATAGCCATATACAACAGCTTTCTAGGACGTACAAGACCAAAGAGATGATCAATGTAATCAAAGATGGACCCGAATACATCATCATAAGTGGTAGGTGGAGGCTGCAAGTGAAACCATGAATTCTTAGCATTTATATAGCTTGCAAATGATCGAGAGCTCGATACTGATTGAAGAATTCCAGAATCCACAATATACAAGGTTTTCTCTTTTAGGATGGACAAGCCCGAAGAGATCATTAATGTAATAAAAGAAAGACCTGAACAGATTATCATGAGCAGCAGGTGAAGGCTGAAAGTAAAACCAGGCATTATTAGTATTCATATAACTTGTAAATATGGTAGAGAGTTCAATATCTATAGAAATATTCCACATTATATGGAAATCTCTTTTAGCTTGAGCCAATAGCATAGGACCACTAATTCTTGCAGTATGCCAGCATATCATGCAACCCACTATTTGTATCAAGCCATGTAATATAAGGACAAGATGCATTGAATGACCAGCACTTACCTCACAAATAATCTTGTCAGAATAAAAGTTTGGTGTGAGGTTATCAATCCCATATATATTTAGAGAAGGGGAATACAAGTAGCAAACGCAATAAATGTTTATTGGGAAACGGGATAATATTGTCAAGTCAGGTAATCAAAATGGGAAAACGAATGAATGCTGAGAACAGAACAATATTCGAGTTTTATAAATTTTGTGGGCCATTTAATTCAATTTAGCTTTTCATGCAGTCTTTCACCAGAATACCAGAACTAGTAGAATAAAGATGTCTTCCTACATAAAGAAGTTGGGTTCAATTTTATCTTCACCTGATTGTAGAAGCATGCGATTGGATCACGCAAGTGACATGTGATAGCATCTTTAAATTGTATTCTGCTAGGTCAGGAAACTGCAGTACATAGACTTCTGTCTAGCACATGTTTAGGAATAATTCTTGGAAAGAGTGAAAAAAAGCGCTTGCCCCAAATACATTAAGTGATCAAGATAATATTAATTTAAACAATTCTACAAAAAAGAGGACATCTAGTTGGTGAGATATAGAGATTAAGGAGATCATTCTATGATGGAGAAATGTGCAACAGTCTGAACATTATAAGATAATTAAGTTGCAGGTAGAAACAAACTAAGAAACTGGAAAGATGACAAAAAATAGGGCAGGTGCTTAGCTGTATGAAAAAACTAGCATTGAGGAAAAGATAATGTTATGAAATGATTTCTTTTCATAACTTTTGAATGTACAATTACATTGCAAAACCTCTTGTTCATCTTCTATCAAAAGACGTGAGCCATATGACAACAACCTAAGGTCAAGATAACCAATAAATTGAAAAAACTGAACCACCAGTGCTTTCGTTCTCAAACATTTATATATGGTAGTTATTCAATATATATTCCATCTACACTGTTGTAGCACAAAATATTACGGAAACATAAGGAAAGAAACAGACAATTATTCCTTTTAGTCCCGACAACATAAACCCACCTGCTCAGGATTCCCACATGCACTATGAAATCACAAACCACCAAAAACCGGATGACGCAAACAACCACAGGTGTGGACTTTATGGAAGCATCCCAAGGAATAAATTAAAGCATTTAGTTTGAGCAAACAGCGAAGAGCAGACAAATGATATCGTACAAAGTACATATATCAAAACATGCCACAATGGAATGTGGAACATGCTTCTATTACAATTACATGTCCAAAGTTACTTCTATCTCCAAAAAAGTACAAACACTTGTCCATGCCACAGGTCTATGCCATTTTGGACATGAAGTGGCACATCAAAGACACAAACATCATAAACCTCATTCATATACAGCTTACTTTTTATGGTTGTGACTCTAAATTAAACCATTAATAGAGCCAGATAGGAGACCCATGGTACCAAATAGCGGGTCTACTCAACTGATCACTTTGAAAAAAAGAGAATAGAGGAGTATGAACTTGTAAGCAAATTAGGCGTTTCAAGTACAAAAAAAGTGCTAAAGTAAGAATGGTCCAACAGTGCCCATAAATGAAAATTCCAAATTAGCAAATGATGTCCTCCAGAATTCTAATGTACTGAAGTTCTTTGGCAAAAGCACAAACAATTATGGGATTAATAAAGCAGACAGTTGGTTGCCCCTCAATCCAAGAAAAGGAAGAAAATATCAGCATGCCTCCAACTTGCTTCTATTAAAAGAGCTTTTAAAAGAAGCTCTTTCCTGAAAAGTGTTTTGTGAGAGGGATCCAATTCATAAAAGAGCTTTTTCTTGGTTAGAGAAGTGCTCCTATAAACCTTTAAATTGGAGATTTTTCTTAAGGCCATTTATCCTGAATTTTGAGATTGACTCCTAGCATAACTTCTATAATATTGCCAAACAACCATTTTCAAACAAATAAGTGTTTCAAAAAAAAAAAATTATTATAGGCCACTAAAGGGAGTGCCAAACACAACTTTAGTATAAGTTCCTAGGATCAATGCAGGGCCATTTGGTTAGTGGTAACCCATTACCCAAATTTTCAAATCCGGCAATTGAAATAAACCCAATGTTTGTTCAAAAGTACTTCACTGTAGCATGGCATTGGAAATACCAATCACTTTCCAAATAATGCTTGAAATCTTGATTTTGTCTTACACAAAAGATTTAGGGTTTAAGTTGAAACCTTGATTTGGTTTTCCATCTTCGGTTTGTGGTGGTTGGGATTGCATTTAATTCTTCTACTTTGTGTATAATCACCTACTTCCCACAGTTTTCTACCCATTAGTATGTAAATTAGTAAATAATTCACATTGTTTAACTTGAGATTTTCTCCCCAATCGTCATTATAATGCTTGAAATCTTGATTTTGTCTTACACAAAAGATTTAGGGTTTAAGTTGAAACCTTGATTTGGTTTTCCATCTTCGGTTTGTGGTGGTTGGGATTGCATTTAATTCTTCTACTTTGTGTATAATCACCTACTTCCCACAGTTTTCTACCCATTAGTATGTAAATTAGTAAATAATTCACATTGTTTAACTTGAGATTTTCTCCCCAATCGTCATTATATAATTTTCCATAGTCAAGCAGAATATAACAATACATGGAACAAATTTTGCTATTTTGATCACTTATTACATGATACAATCTTTAATTATAGCTGTTGTGCATAAATTGAAACTAAATCTCAAAACTAAAAATATAAATTTTTTAAATGGTGCACAATTATCGGGTAAATTCACCACCTTTGAGTAACATAATCACATCATTGCACCTGACTAATAACAAAATTTCAAAATCCTTCCAAACAAGCAGAAAAACTCATAAAGCAAACACAAAATTATCTTTTAAATCCAAATTATTTCCAAATTGCTCCAACCAAAAGCATCCTTGTATAGAATCAAGATTGACTTCTTGAAATGGGTCTGCACAAATACGAAACAGAAAGGCCTGAACTAGAAATAATAGCTGCACTAAATGTACTCATTATCTCCTCAAATATAGAATTTTAATCGAGCATTAGACATGTCACATAATCAAGCCATGCCCCTACTAAATACTGCTTCTGGATTATTTTTGCTCGCCAGTACTCTATAGTTCCCAATATGTTAAAATTCCACTATATTTCGACTAAACTTACCAAAGAAACCATCAGTCCAACCCCAATATGTTATAATTCTAATTTTTATCACCTTAAAAAAAAGGAATAAACCTCTGAATAGTCCCTCTACTTTTTCAAATGTGCCCTTTTGGTCTGAAACTTTAAAATGTAACCTTCTAGTCAAAAAAGTGATTAAACTGAGCCTTGTTAGTCCCTGTTAGGGTTAGGGTTTAGGGTTTTGAGGGACTAACAAGGCTCAGTTTAATCGCTTTTTAGACTAAAAGGTTACATTTTAAAGTTTCGGACCAAAAGGGCACATTTGAAAAAGTAGAGGGACTATTAAGAGGTTTACTCCTTTTAATAGTCAGAAACAACATCAACACAATCAAAATTCAACACATCTTCCCATCAAACCCTAACCAAATTCACCAGCAATTTCAAAGTCTCATCATCTCCATCAACCAAACCACAGAAAACAAAGAAATCAAACCATAAACTCAAATTGAAAAGGCTCGGATCAATAATCTAACCCTTCCATCGGGGTGGAAGCACGGGTGTATGATGCCGTTCATATCCAAGTATAGATTGTCAAACGCCATGCCATTAGGGTTGGGCCGGGACGCATCCACGGTGGCGGCGCCTCTCAGCGGCTCCTCCTCGATAACGTCGGCGATCGAAAGCGGGTACCGATCGGCAAGCCAACGGTAGAATGCGGGAACCCCCATCGCAGCAGTAGCCCTCCCCTTCTCGCTCCGGCGAGATCCGAAATGGAGCACTAGAAGAAGATGGAAACGAAGATAGAAAGATCAAAATTTGGGAAACGAATTCGGTGCGTTTGAGAAATCTCGCTGTTTTATCGAGATCTGATAACGGGTTGGATTATCCTTGTTGCGGATCTGGATCCGATAAGGTTTCCAGGATCCATGATTCTATCACTGTTGCTATCTTTTTTGGATTTTTTTTTTTTAAATTAGTGGCACTTGGTAAAAATTAAAGGAGAAAACTTAGGTGAAGTGCAATAAGTGAAGTTCATGTAATTCACCATTGGATTTTTGACACTTGTCCTGAAATGAGTAATTTAATGGAAAGAGTAAGGATATTATAGGAAAGTTATTATATTTTAATATATTTTTGCTACATGTGTCAAAAGCTCATTAGGCACTACACCAACTACACCTATTGCACTACACCTAAGTCCACCTCAAAATTAAATGTTAGAATGATAATGATATGTAAAATTGTCTTCCGATCATAATAAAAATAATTTATTTAAAAAATTGATGAGCTTGTTACAAAGTAAGAGATGGTGTTATTAGTTTTAGTTTTAAATATGAATAGAAAATAAAATTAGAATAAAAAGTTTATTAGAATATGGATGGCAAATGTGTTAGAGGGCTTAGATTTTAAGTCTTTCTGTTATTTTTTAAATTTATTATTACTATTTTTTTTTTTAACTCTGGTCTGGCTGGTTTAATTTGCGAAAAATTGAAGTAATTTTTTTAACTGTCTGGTTTACAAATAAGATAAGAGGACAACATAAAACAGTAATTAAATACAACATAATTTCATAAATTTTTATGTCTCAATAATAATGACAACAAATATTTGTCATGTTAGAGCACAACAAAAAAAAATTTATTATTCTTTATTAAAATAAAAAATAGCTTAATTATCTTTGATAGCTAAATAGTTTTTTCCAAATTTATTTGAGCTTGCATCTAAAAACATCTCTTAGATCTCAAGTTGTGATGCCTTTATGTTTGTGAGTTACAAACTTAATCTCCTTTTGGCTTTAATGTTCAAAGACTTATGTGTTTTATATTTGTGAAGCTTTCAAGTTTTTAATTGGTAAAACCTTTTGAGCTTTTGACTTATTTATTTTTTAGAACTATAGAGCTTTTCTTGTTATTTATTTGAGATTTTGATATTATCATATCATAATCCTCTAACATTGTCGAGTTACAAACTAACTACTTTGATTAGTTTGCATTTAGATTACCTTTTGGGTATCAAATCATGAATTTTCTATGTTTATAAGTCATGAATTTTATCTCCTTCAATTTTGATCCTTAAAGACTTTGACATTTATATTTGTCTAGTCTCCTTGTTTTTAAGTTATAGAACTTTTTAAACCATTTACTTTGTTATGTCTTGGAACTTCAAAGTTATGTTTAGCATTAATTTGAAATTTTCAAGTTTGGCCCTTCCATATTCTTGAGTTTAAGTGTTGTAAAACTCATCTTTTGGCATGTGGGTGTCCTCGCACGTGACTTATCCACATTTATCAAAAATAAATAAACATAAAAAGAGTCCAGTGGTAGAGACTAAACTAAACAAAAAAATTATAATAAACATAAAATAAACATAAAACAACAAGTACAAAGCAGAAATCTATTAAAGATTAATGCAATAAGAAGGAACAAGGGCTCTACGGCTCCTAAGTGCAGAGAGAATCACCTCTCCTCCTAGGGTGCAACAAATGCATAACATATTTTATAATTTTGCTTTGAAATATGGTTTATGTTTCATGATACATTATTTTATCAATTTTTCCCTTAAATGGGTGTTTTCTCTTGAGCAATGATTTACCTTTTTATATAGTTTGTAATCTATAAAGAACCCATACATATAGGCTCTGAGTTAATTTTTTGTGAGGTTACTTAACTTTTCCTTTATTTATTTTGGGTACCTGAACTTTAATTTGTTTCTAAACTGTTACCAAAATTTAATTCCTGTCCACCGGCAGGTCACTCTGTCATTTTCAGGCGCTTGATGCTGATGTGGATCTCGGAATACACTGTCAGCACTCCTCATCACCATACTTATTCCATGTTGGAGCATCCACGTCACGGTTTTTTTCCTCATCAGCCAAGCAATGACATATTAGTGTACACGTGTGCAAAACGATCTTCCTTTTCTCCCGTTGTTCAGTGTTATGTCCAACAATCCTAGGGCACAGATTGATGGCGACCGGCATAGGGAGGAGGACGAGTAGCGTGAGTGCATGTTTTCATGTGAGGTGTAGTATGTCCATGGCCATAGCAAAGACCAAGAGTGAGCACTTGCTAGAAAAGATGGGCGTGGGAGTCATCGATGAGGAATTGCTGGTAAAGGAGTCAGGGCATCCTTTTTTTGAGTCATGGTTTTTTTTTTCTTTTGTGTAATCATGAGTACTGGAAAAGATCTTGTAACTATTAGATGCAAACTTGATAAATTGGAATGACTGCATATTTATATTTCCAGATGCTAGCATGAAATGAAAGCATTTATTATGGTGTTGGGTAACATCTTGATGCTATAATGAAATAAAAACATTTGAAAATTGGAACAAACCAGATATTGTCATTCTTGCATAATTTAAAAAATTCCAAACAACAAATTTAGTGAACCCGTAGAATTAAGTGATCTATTTAATTGGGACAAAGTAGATGTTGTCATTCCTGCAGAGCTAAAAAATCCCATACATTATTAGGTTAAGTAAAACTGTAGAATTAAATAATGCAATTCATTCCAAAAGCTTCAGTATTTACATAATACAAATTCACTGCAATAGCTGTAGATTGACAAAGGAGGGAAAAGAAATACAATTCTATATACCAGTTGTATATAGAATAAAATAAAAGACGCACTTGTACAGAATTAACAAAAAACTGGTTATGTTTATAAAAAAAAAGTGCAGATTTACAAAAAATGCAATTAGTCAACAATACAACTTAAACAGAGATCTTACAAAATAAATATTAACAAAATCTGTAGATTTCTAAAGCTACAGAAATAACAAAATACTGCATTGATCTCTGAAGTTGCATTTTACAAAAGGTTGCATTGATTCTAAAGCTGCAATTTTTACAAAAGACTAAAATGTCATTTGTCAATGTGCCTTCTTGTAAACGTCACTTACACCAGCAGAAGATCCACCTCCTGGTGGTAACCACACTCTTCTCCTCTTGTCAGAGAAATTTTTTTTTATTTGGTCTCTATCTCTGCCATCCCTCTGTTGCAACTGAGACCTCTGTCCATCAATAGTTGATGGAGGAGCTAGTGATTTAGTGATAGGTTTTCTTCCACAGTGACCCTTGTATCCCCTTATGTTTGTCCCTTGCATTCTTAAATGAGTTTCTGTTGAAGATGCAACACTTTTATGCAGTGGCTGTACAATAATTGGAAATGTATTAGGTATCACACATGGGAAAAAAGTCTACTGGGAATTTCTCTAACATTTGAAACAAGACCCAAATATTGTTGACATTAAAATAAAATTATTCACCTGTGATAATACAATTGGCTCTGAAATTTCATTTTCAAGGTTCTTAAATGAGTTCATATGCAGTGTTTGTATGTCAATTTTGATCATCTGTACATGCACAAATAAAATAGAATAAATTCAAAATCAAGATGCATTTAAATGAATAAGTAAAGTGCATTCACCTGTTGCTCTACTTGACTCTTACAGGCATCCCCTGTAATTAAATCCACCCTGTTGAAGGCATCACCTACAGTTAAATCCAACCCCGCAATATTCTTATTGGGAAGATGTTCCATTGGTATACTTGTTGAGGCCCCTGGGCTATTTGTCTGTTAGTTATAAAATAAAGTTAGTATAATATGATGAATGCTAAACATTACTTAATTTTGAACAGTCATGAATTAAAGTTAATAATCTACTAACCTGACCATGGAATCTTTTGTTATGTCCTGTCTTACCACAAATGCTGCATTTCATGCTAACACCCTTTTTACTTACTTTTCCCTTGGTATAAGCATGTTTTTCATCCACTTCTCTCCTCCTAAGCACAGTTTTTCTGCCCCTTCTTCTGTTCACTGGCTCTGGAGGGATGATGGGACCTTGGTCACTTTTTGGATAGGAATCCTTGCCATGGGTTGGGTAGAGTATATTCCTATATGTGTCCTTAAAAGTTTTAACTTCATAACATGAGTGCAAGTAGTTTTATGGTTTTTCTTTATTGTAATACAAAACTGCTACTGCATGGGAACAAGGAATACCACTGAGTTGCCACCTCCTACATAAGCAAAAACAGTCTACCTTATCAACCACAAACTGCCCATGAGGACCTAGCACCTGATATTTATCCCCACCAGACCATGTGGTATTATAAACCCAACTCAATTGCTTGGATCTTTCAAGTTTCTTCAATATTCTAGGGCAGTGGGTAGTAGTAACCTTTTCCATTGCATCCCTCCTTTTTTTGGATCCTTTTCATTAACTGTGTCCTTATCATTTCATTCATGTTAATAATTCCCTTGGTCCTAGCTTCCAAAATTTGACTGTTAAAAACTTCACACAGGTTGTTCAAAAGGATATCACACTTAAATTGACTCTTGAAATGTGATCTACTCCAGTGTTTGGGCTCAATCTTTCTCATGTATTCAAATGCTCCTAGGGACATCCCTCTCAAATTATCCATGGCTCTATCAAAGGCTGATTTGTATGTTGCCTTAGCACAAGACCAAAGCTGGTCCTTTAGTGCCTTGCCCTTAAATGTTTTCATATAGTTGGTGTGAATATGCCGCACACAATATCTATGTTCACTATAGGGGAATATCTGAGCTATTGCTGGCATTAGTCCCTAATATTAATTAAATTGAGAATTATTACACATTAACAAGGGTATACCATCATCCACAGCCATAGCACAGTGTACAACAGATGAAACAAAACACACAATCAAGAGGAATTAAATAGTAATAAACAGATAAACACATGCTAAAAACATTTAAGCAGCAATCTAAATGAAAAAAAATGAAGACCTGCTTGATTTTGCTCATAATGCTATTGAAGAACACATTAAAAAAATTATTACATAGCATGGCAAGCAAACAGATAAGCAACAATCTAAATGAAAAAAATGAAGACATGCTTGATTTTGCTCATAATGCTATTGACAGAACACAAAAAAAAAATCATTACATAGCATGGCATGCTAAAATAGATAAACAGAAATCTAAATGAAAAAAAATGAAGACCTGCTTGATTTCAATCACAATGATATAAACAGAACACATAAAAAAAATCATTACATAACATGGCATGCAATCTATTAGAACTTTTATCGTATTACTGCAATGCAATCAATTTTTTCTATATTCTGTATATAATTTTGTTACTCTTAAGTTAAGATACAAAGTTGACAATCTGGGTACATAATATAAATGCAATCAACTTGGAAGTTAGATCCATAACCTTGCTCTGTGACTTCTTTCTACACTTTGTCCTGTTAGTAACTTAAGATACAAAGGTTATGATCTAGGCAAATAATTTTTCTCCCTTAAAAATTGAATTAGATCTACATTTTCACTAGGCATTTGGCATAAGCAGAACACATAAAAAAATGAAGACCTGCTTGATTTTGATCTTAATGCTATAAACAGAACACATAAAAAAATTCATTCAACAATAAGGACTCACCTTCTGCCTGTCAGACATAAAGGCCCATTTGTGGCTGTCAAAAATCTTGAGGTCCTGTGCTAGCATCTGCAGGAACCAGGTCCAGCTCTCCTTGTCCTCTTTCTTGACAACAACCCATGCAATGGGATAGATGCAGTCATTTGCATCTATCCCGACAGCAGACAATAACTGTCCTCCATAAAGTCCTTTGAGAAAGCAACCATCAACAGACACCAGCTTCCTACAACCTGCCAAGAACCCTGCTCTCAATGGAGCAAGACAAAGATACATACCTTTAAAGAAACCTTCTTCATTGGTTTCAATAATGAATGTTGATGAAGGGTTTGTCCTCATTATCTCAAGCCTATAATCATATAGTTTGGTCATCTGTGACTCCTCATCACCATCTATGATGCTTCATAATATAAAACACACACACACACAGAAAGACTAAATTAAGAAAATTGAAGAGAAAATTCATCAAAATACAGTGATAGAACCACACACTACCTGATGGCTATATTTTTTGCCTTAAAAGCTTTTAATCTGCTAATTTCCACTTCTTGATTAATCTTGACAGCCTGTCTTATACCAGCAATTTTCCAATTGGGGTCTGCTCTAAATTGCTCAAGATAATGCCTTGCAATCCAATATGCATTCACATGTCGATTATCATGACCCCTAGCCCATTGATGCTCTAGCACACCTGACTTTATCTGGATGGTGTTCTTATCATTAGCCATGGGTGAGGCCCACAAATAGAATGGGCATCCTTTCTTACAAAAAGCCTTACATCTTGTCTTGGTATTGGGTCTAAAATTCATTTCATATCTATTCATGATTCCATAGTTTCTCACAGCATCTTTAAACTGTTTAAAACTGCTAAATTTCATCCCAATTTTAAACTGTGGGTTGCTCATGTTAA
This sequence comes from Dioscorea cayenensis subsp. rotundata, assembly GCF_009730915.1. Lineage (NCBI taxonomy): Eukaryota > Viridiplantae > Streptophyta > Magnoliopsida > Dioscoreales > Dioscoreaceae > Dioscorea > Dioscorea cayenensis. The sequence goes on from NW_024086765.1 coordinate 107,072, forward strand.
CCTCATCATTAAAGTCAGGGTATCTAGCTCTTGGTGATTTAACAAATTCTTCATCTGTTGAAGAACATGACTGAAATCCCTCTGAATCAGCATAATCAGACTCAAAGTTGTCACAATCACCATCTCGTGCAGCTTCATCACCACTGACAGCATCTGGCCTTGACCCACCAACATTGGGTGTTTCCTCTTCTTCAGACTCATCACTGAATTTATAATCAGAGTCCTCCAAATCACCTTCATCCATATTGTTGTTTCTGCCGTGAACCCCAATTAAAATCTCCTCCAAATTTGCATCACCTGATTCATCTTCTTCATCCTCAACAACATGTTTTAACGATGCAACCTTACTACAGTGGCCTAGTCCCACATCTTCATCATTCACAGAAGTACTGTTAAGGTCATGGGGTAATGGCATCCTGGTACTAGGAAGTCTCATACATACACAAATTTCTTTGCTAGGCCCTAAAGACATGGCCATTTTTAGGGCATCCAAGTCAGTTTTCACTTCCTTGTAACCTTTGTTAGCACTTGTTGTGTCTAACCACCATATAGAAGAACCCTCTACCACCAAATTTAACTCTCTTGCCATGGCAATTATTTCTATCTTGGATATTTGATCAGCACAACAATAATCTATATATCCTGCCATGCCCTCTATTTCATCCACTTTGTAATGCATCCTTATGGTGAATAATTCAGCATCTGTCACTTTACATAAGTATTTAAGAGTCAATTGGTTACTCATGAAGCAGGCTATATATAATCATAAATTAGCAGGCTATATATAACCATAAATTAGCATGCTCACTAAAACCAAAGGAGTAATTTAGCTCTAATTAATATCACAGTTCTACTTTACTTAAACATTTGGCGACATCTTGATTGTGAATTTATTGTATTTTATTTGTGCATGTATAGATGATCACAGTTCTGTAAAAGAAGTAAAACAAAACAACACAAGAAAAGATTTGAACAACTCATAACCATTATAGAAGAATAACACTGATTATCATCCATGGAGGAATCTAAAACTCACATTAAATTGCATAATTAAAATTACACAATTAATTTACATATATTAATGCCAAATTAACATAATCACTTACCAAATTAAATTTACATGAGGAAAAAATAACTCCATGGGAATTGATTTGAACAACTCAAAAAGATTAAATTAACTCTAATAACTAAAATAACACTGATCTGTTAGAGATTCTACAAAAAAAAATGTTAATCTACTTGGAAAATCACAGAACATCTCAAAGTTCCATAACATAGCTCTAATTAATATCACAGTTCTACTTTACTAAAACATTTTGGGACACCTTGATTGTGAATTTATTGTATTTTATTTGTGCAAGTATAGATGATCACAGTTCTGCAAAAGAAGTAAAACAAAACAACACAGGAAAAGATTTGAACAACTCATAACAATTATAGAAGAATAACTTCATCCAATGAAGCAAATACAATTCACACAAAAGAAAAAAAAAATGTTAAACAATACAAATAATATTGATTGATCAGGCGAAAAATAGATTATCATCCATGGAGGAATCTAAAACTCACATGAAATTGCATAATTAAAATTAAACAATTAATTTATAGATATTAATGCCAAATTAACATAATCACTTACCGAATTAAATTTACATGAGGAAAAAATAACTCCATGAGAATTGATTTGAACAACTCAAAAAGATTAAATTAACTCTAATAACTAAAATAACACAGATCTGTTAGAGATTCTACACACAAAAAAAAAAAATGTTAATCTACTTGAAAACCTTAAATCACAGTACATCTCAAGGTTCCATAACATAGCATATCATATATATGCAACTTTGGCTACATGAATATAGAGTATTTCATAAGAACCAAACACTTCATGGCCAGACCTTGAGTTCAACCTCCATTCCCGAAATTACGACATCATTACAATGGTTGTGTGAAATGGGCCATAGTCGAGCACTTCCAGTAGTCGGGGGCTTCATTCCAAGAGTGTCGTATCTCCCAATTTACTGCCATCTTCACCAGGATGCACGCTCTTCACCAAGCTTCAAGATCATCGACGACCGCAACCCTATCTTCAGAAACTCACAGAGGAGTTCAGCCAACACTATCTCTAGGATGATTAAAATCAAAACCCTCTTCTATGTCTCCCTTTCAAACAAGGAGAAGAAGGCCATTGTCTTGTCTCCATCGGTCTTTCTCGAGATGACATGATAGGGCTTTTGTGACGCGTGGCCATTGCTAGCTAATGTGGAAAACTCAACGGCTGAAATGATGTGGAATGGCATGATATGTCATTGCTTGGCTGATGAGGAAAAAAACCGTGACATGGATGCTCCAGCATGGAATAAGTATGGTGATGAGGAGTGCTGACAGTGTATTCCGGGATCCACATCAGCATCAAGCGCCTGAAAATGACAGAGTGACCTGCCGGTGGACAGGAATTAAATTTTGGTAACCGTTTAGAAACAAATTAAAGTTCAGGTACCCAAAATAAATAAAGGAAAAGTTAAGTAACCTCACAAAAAATTAACTCTATAGGCTATCAAGAGGTTGCTTCCTATGAAATATGTCAAATTCAACCGTTCAATATCCTCTTTAGTTAAGAACTTGTAGTCATCATATATGGTCGTCTGCGATCCTTCTTCCATTTCTTCCTGTATCCAGTGAGAACCAACATAAAATAGTGGTCTCAAAGACAAAACTGTAATCTTAAGATGCATAATTAATAGTAACTAGGGAAAAACAACAACAAACCGTTAAGTTTTCAAGGTAGGAACACCACTTAGGGGCAGGTCCTAAAGCAGGTATGAAATAAGCTGGTATCTGGCTGCAGTCCAAAGCAGCCAACAGTAAACCGCTTTCTCGGAACAAACATACATCATTGATTGCCCCTGTACTTGGCTCAATGCTGGTCATATTATCTCCCTGGAAGAAGGTGAAGAACAAGATAAGGCAAAAATTGCTCCTATATTATTGTACTTTCTAAGAAAATACAAATACAACTGATTTTAAAGAGGGCCACGATCTACAAGAGATTTAAATAAAGAAAGAAATCGGTGAACTATAGGGCATAAACCAAAAAGAAAGTTCAGATATAATTAAACTCCAACTCCAAGCAAGAGATCGGATGGGAATTATAGAGATGATCACTCTAACAGATTTTAAAAATTGTAAATTACAGAACTACATGGGCATAAACAAAGAAGAAACTTCAAAGAGCACATAATAGTCAACAAAAGAAATCACGAGTGCACTAAAATGATTAAAAGAACAATATGATCCAAAAACAATTGAAAGAAAAACTGCATCCTAGGTGGGAACCTAAATTTATCCAAGTTTAAAAACCTTTCATACCACACTAGGTTAAAACTTAGTAGGTGTAAGTTATACCAGCTTTGCTTAAGTAAAAAATGCCAAGAACTAAAAAGGACTTCATTTCAAATGTACCCTTTCTAGATAATACACCTAACACTCATGCCAAGTTGCCCACATTAATAGTAGACAAGAGTGGTTATAGACTTAATAGTTCTTATAATCATATATTAAACAAGATTGAAACTAAAGAACATCCAAATTCACATTACTTAGCAGAAGTTCATACATTTGTCCAAGTAAACATTTCTAACCAGAGAAGAAGTAGAACTCCATCTAATTTTGCTAAGTTTTGCTGAACCTGTCTTTTTCACAGCAGCATAGCTAATGTATCTCCCTTTCACAATGGTCATGGATGTCATGTGCTTCCTAGCAATTCCACATCGTAAACTGTTACATGTGAACCCAACAAAAAAGGCAATAGGCAACCCCACCATCCAGTAGGCAAGTAAGCACCTCTTCACATATCATTTAAGCAATAAAGCATCATCTAGCATCCATTCAATCTACGTAAATGAGTGACTTGGCATATCAGGAAATAGAATAAAAACCACAAGAAGCAATGGCCATGAGAAAAAGTTCACACAAATCAAATGGACAATGGTATGAGATGGGCACAGTTCTCTCAAACTTTTCAAGACAGGCTTTCTTTTCTATCTGGTGAGGAGCAAGCATGCAGTGTCTAACTTAGGTGCCACCACCCAAAAATTCCACATAAGAATTACTTAAACTACTCACCGTTTCAGGACCCCAAATCCTGATAACATGGCAATCTGTGGTGATGATTTTTGGTTCTGCAGAATTAAGTGTTTGATGCCACTTAATATCCAATACAGGACTTCCACACCTACAACAAAACCAACAAGTTGGTGTAAGCAGAATTTAAGCATCATGTTCTCTTCCCTAATAATCCATCCGAGCATTTAAATGATTAAATATGGAACAAATACTTACATGTGATCCTTGATCCTAACAGGATCAGACATACGCAGGTCATATATTAATATCTGCATTAAATCTTGGAGTAAGACAAGTTTGAGGATTTAATAATACAAGCAATCATCATGAACAAAAACAAAAAGTAATTTTTAAGTACATAAAGATAAATTTTTGGGGAGTGGGATGGTGAAGCAAAGTGAAGTGGATGTAATCAAACTACTCCACATTGAAGTAAATATTTTATAACTTCTTTCAGCACTTCACACAAAGTTTTTTAGGACTAATATTGCAACTTGGTCACAATGTAACTTTGTATAACCATTGTTCATATAAATCTTAAACAACTAGAAACACTCTTGTAACATAGCTTTTATCTATTAGCACTAAGATAAAGATGAAAACCACAGAATAATGCCTTGGGGTGCTAGCATTCAAACCATGGAAGCAGGAAGAAATGAAATGCATATAACTTACTGCCTACCATTTCCAGATATTGTGAGATTTTCTTAAATTTTAAACCAATATTAGACATTATATTCATTCCAAATATCAAAATAGAAGCATAATACACCATACACCATTTTCTTGCGCAAGGTGAAGAACTTGCCAGACCAGGAATATATCAACATGTCCCAAACTTTAAAAAATACCTACAGGTACGGTCCCAAAAAGTAAAGCAAATTCAACTCCTTTATTATTCTGAAATTATAAATGAAGACATCTTAAATAGGTTGCTTTAAATATTTCCATTTAATTCGTATACCAACTGTTTTCTATGAATAAGCATAGTTATCAGCTTACCATCATCGTAATTAGTGTAAATGGGATAATAGACTTATTCCTGTTATGATGACTGCAGTGATGAATTGAAGCTTGATCCTAGAGAGCATTACAAGAGCCAACCCAAAAAAGTGACCCTGCAAAATTCTAAACGAGTAGAACCTGAGCCAAGTCCACTGTTGGGATTTTAAATTTGAATTAAGCCAGTTCAAAAGAATGAAAGGTCAACCAAGCTTTGTTTAGTAATAAAGAGCTAATTCTATGAACTATAAAGCCTTTCTCTATAATGATGCTTCATTTCATCCACAAATGACATGCCTCCTACACTCTCTATGTAGTCTCTTCCAAATTACGTGTCAAGCTTCACTGATCCAAATTTAAGAATAAAAATATAATAAATTTGCAAGTGCTGTGAGCCACAAAGAAACCACACATGTTTAAGAAGGAAGCCTATATTCAGCCATTATTTCTTTTGATGAGATTGCAACTGAAATATATGGAGGTTTTGGATGTTATGAAATATATATAATAGATGCCTAGCTGCTAATTAGAAATTTAGAAGTAATGAGAGAAAGGAGGTAATTACTCCTGCCAAATAAAGAATTTCTACGTTTATCACCCAACAGACCCAGTTGCTCAAGATTCAAGAAATATGAGATGGAAATCACAAAAGGAAGAAGAAACTTACACACCAAAAACATATACGTTGTCATTCCAATGATTAAATACAATGATGACCATCGATAAAGTGCATGTTTCTAATGGCAAGAGAATCCCTTTAAATAGAAATGTATATTATATAATCATATAGCAGATGAAGAAGATTACTAGGAGACAAATTACTTGCAACACTATAAAACAACAACTTCAAAAAGACGTGCATAAAATGTCTATCAGAGACTGCAAAAATAGATTTAAACTACACAGTATGTTATTTAAAAAGGGGAAGCATCTTTCAAGAAAAAATTTTACAAAATAAAATAAATTATAGAGTAAATTGATATTATCATACCTTTCCAGTGCTACTCCCAACAGCCATCTGGTAACCGTGAATATCCTCAAACTGCAGTGAAGTAACCTCCTGCTAAAAAAAAATAAATGATCCACCAGAATAAACCCAAATATTGAAAAGACCAACAACAATAGGTTGAAGCATTACCTGATCAAGATCACCAGAATGAGCAGCAGCACTAATCTGTCCAATAGCAGTTTTCTTTCTCATATCAAAGCATTCCACAGATCCATCTTCACCACCACAAGCAACAAGACCATGCAATGCACTACATTAATAAAAGGAGAAAATTATTCATCAGTTTTCATATAACGAACTCACTAAATGAATCCAAGGTTCCGAGTTGTAGCCCAAGAAATAAAAAAGATATTCACTAGGAAACAATCAAAAATACATTTGACAACCTTCTTGAAACCACATTTATAGCGGTTGATTGTGTGCTGAGTGATGATAAAAAACATCCCTGCCAACCCAAAAACAAAATGAAACCTAAGAAAGAAGTAATAACAAATAAATGAAGTGAGGAAATTCTAAAATCCAATTTAATTAACAACTAAAAGATTGGCCAGAAATTTATTTTCACAGTTCAATATTAAGAATGTGTACTTGATGGTAATGACTAATTGTCAATTACTTGCATCAAGAAAAAGCAGTCTTAAACAAACCTGTTCCAAATTGATTCTATACAAATCAGGAGAGGACGCCGCACAAAACAAGTCACAGGACCAACAGTCATATGCGATATCCCTTCCCATCCTAGCAAAATAGAAACAATCAATTTTCTGACCACAAATTTAGGATTGCTGTTATATATTATATGTTAGTGATCTGATTTTGTAGTGAATTTTAGAAAGGTTATAAATATGCAATGCTAGGTGTAGCTTCACAAGGAAAGAATACAGGATGTGATTGTCTGTTTGTATATATTGAAGCAAATCAGCAACAAAAGATGCAGATTAAAGTGAAAACTTCCAATCTTTTAAAAAAGCAAGGTATTAGTCCCATCTTGAAAAGGAGCTATAAAATAGTTCATAAACATTTCATTGAAGACCATAATTCAATTCACACCTAATAAAACCATTCGTAAGCCAATAGGTTTGTTGGATGAAAATCCCCAATTACTCCACCATGATGAACAATATGGTTATCTTTAAGATACAAAAAGCATACAAAGTACAGCACTAGAATAATCAATATAGAAGAAAACAACCTTGGAATCCATAAGCTGCAGTGACTTCCATATTTTGCATGTAGGCATACTGAGCGATCAGCGCATAGAAAAGCAATCTTGGAATAATCATCAGACAGCACCTGAGGAAATTTTTACATCATCAATACTCTAAAAAGAACATTCAGAAGTTGGCTTCAATGCACAATGTTAACTTCTCTTAAAGACATATTTTCCAAGCACAGGAATAAATCTAGAAGGCCTGTCCAAGAAACCAAATAACAATGGCAGCAAAAGCAATACCAGGGAAGAAGACGCCCCTTTCAAAATGTAAGATATGAAAAGTTTTAGTTAAGGTTTCCAAAGATATTTATGAAAACAAACCTCCGAGATACCATAATAGAAAGTTTATTTTCAAACAAAGCCATCCCAAAGAGGTCCTTTTCCTCAATTAAACCATAAAAGAAAGTTCACTTTTTTACTGAAGTCAAAGATTCTTCAGATCATTACAAAGAAGGGTTGTCAAGTCAAAAACCAAATACTCAGTGACTCAGTGTTTGAAGTGAACATGTATTCAATTTGCAGAACTAAGCATTTCAACAGCTTTGAACATGAAGATTATTAGGCATAGAATATGCCAAATTTCTTCTAATGTGCAGGACATGGAAATTTATAATGGGCGTACCTGAAAATCAATAATTTCTGAAACTAGGTGTCTTTCAAACTTTAGTGACAGTTCCCTCAATTCATACACTTTAACTTGTGGAGGGTATATACCTAAATGTCAATATCAAATGATCAAATTAAACATGAACCTTCCATAAGAACAGAGACAATGTAAGTTCATCATACAGTAGTTTGTACAAATTATGCAACTTAGCACATTAATCTGTGATGCCAACATCAACTTGTAAGCATTGAAATAAAGATTTAAAACTCAAAAAGTACCTGATGAAACAACATAATCTCCATTAGGAGTCACCTTAATTTTTGTTGTGGCAGTCTCAAACCTCAAATCTTGGATCAAATCCACCCTTTGTAGATAACCTAGCATTATTTAAAAATTGTTAAAGGGAAATTTCACCATTAAACCAAATAGCACCAAAAACTACACTAAACTATCCAAACATTAAAAGAAGACAATATCAGTGGATATTATTGAATCTTTCACAAGAAAACAATAGTATGAATTCATTCTATTCTTATGTTTCCCTAGAAAAGATCAAGTATGCCAACTTTACTAGTTATATTTCACAAAAAAGCATGATTCTAACCGACAAAATAACATAATAATTCTAAGTATTATAAGAACACCTTTGTCTTTGCGAAGGGATTTGAACTTCTTGGGAGTGAGCCATGAGGTCAGAGAGCGTTGGCCAGAGATGGAGTAGAGCTTCACACCATTAATGGAAGTGAAGTTGATCTTCCCACCATAGCTCGCCATGGACGGCACACTAGTGTTTGCCACCAAAAATCAAAAGGTTATTAATATGCATGGTTCATTCATAACAATGTCAAAAGGTTAAAATATTTCTGCGTTGGACTATTATGTGTTTTGATTAACAATGAATAGAAAAGGTTACAGCGTATTATAAGGCAACAAGACGTGCAAGCACCAGTACAGTTATTCTTATTGTAAATCAACAAAAAGTATTACTAAAGTGTGCATGGAATAAGCATCATTGTTTAAAGAAATACAAAGGTTCTTTCTTTCTTGAACCAAGAGCTAAAACCTCAAATTAGATAATTAATACATAGGATGAATAATCAAATTCAATTGCCTTTTCAATCAGATTCAAGTCGAACTTCATATTTAAAGATATTTTCAAGCTGACTGGTCAAGTAGGGTGCATAATTAAACTAAACAATTGACAACCAAGTGGAAGAGTAAGTAAAGACTTGGGATGGAACCTGAGTAAGCTGCCAAAGGAGTAGACTTGGGAATCTGCCAATTGAGCAGACTTGGGATGGAACCAAATAAGCAGGCCGCCAATTGAGTAGTAGACTTGGGCAGACTTGGGATGGAAATAATTTTACTGAAACATAAATGAGACATTAAATATAATAGGGTAAACTATTCAATTAGTCACCCAACTTTCAAGTAACTCCTATTTTAGTCACCATACTTTTAAAAATTTCAATTGGCTACCTGTACTTTAAATTCACTCCTATTTAAGTCACCGGGTCTAACTCCGTCAACAGCGTTCCGACGTGTCTTGCCACGTCTCACCCAAAAGAAGTTTCTTGTGAACATGGAGGAGTTTATTTATTTATTTTGTCCACGCCAAAGAGCAAGCATCCTTCGCACCAAAAAGCAAATGTCCCATCTCCTTGTGAAGCTCATCACCCAGAAGAACCCTAATCGGCTGAGAGGGGAAGAATGACGAAGACCTTGGTGATGATACTGTCAGGCAAAGAAGCCTTCCCCTCCCCCAACAATCAATTATTCTCTCTGTGGCCATGTTATTCTAAACCCACATCCAGGACTATTTTAGTGTTCATCAACTACAAAATAAATCAAAAATTCCAATCCCTAACCCTTATCCATCTTTGTATCTCAAAGAATTCTAAACCCACATCTTTGTACCCAAAAAACTATAGATCATACTAAAATCAATCACGAATTAAGGAACAAAACTTCATAAATGAAAACATGGTAATATATAATTAATATATGTGAGGGAAAAGCAAACCTTAAGGGATAAAAGTGAAAATCAACCTGATCTTGCACATTTGTTGCCATAGCATCGGACGATGATGTAGCTCACTACAACAATATTCTTAGAGGGCTAAGGGTTCTCAAAAAGAGAAAATCTTAGGAAAACTCTAATATTTTGGGTGTCGATCTTCTCAAAAAGGGAAAATATCAGAAGAACCCTAATGTTCTAAGTGTTGGTCTTCTCAAAAGGGGAACATCTCAGAAGAACCCTAATGTCCTAGGATGATCTTCAGGAGGGTAAGAGGAGATGGGACGATCTTCACGAGGATGAGAAAAGATGGGATGTTTGCACTTTGGCGTGGAGAAAATAAACTCCTACACGTGTCATTCCAGGTGGCATGAGCAACTTCTTTTGGGTGAGACGTGGCAAGACACGTCGGAACGCTGTTGACGGAGGTAGACCCGGTGACTTAAATAGGCGTGAATTTAAAGTACAGGTAGCCAATTGAAATTTTTAAAAGTATAGTGACTAAAATAGGCGTTACTTGAAAGTTGGGTGACTAATTGAATAGTTTACCCAATATAATAACAGTGAGTGAAATAGACAAGCCAACCAACAATTTGAAAAAGTAATGGAGCTAATGGAAAATACATGGGATGAATTCAGTCACTACAAGGACACAAAGATGTAAAACTTATATATTCTCTTGGTGGGTCTCATCAACTTAGATTAGTAAATGATACTTGTATAGTTGCCTTACTTTATTTAAAATAAGCAGCGCATTTAATTAAAATATAAAAAATAAAAACTAAAAAAACATGTTGGAATGGTTCCCACACAAAAATGTAATGACATAATCACAGAGAAGACAGATTCAGTGCCTGGATTCTAGCTGCAGGGAGATTTGTCACACTTCTATGCCGCTTGCTCAATTGTCTTGTCCGTGACTTTGGATTCTTTCTTTGCTGAACACCAGGTACAGCAACTTGTTCATCTTAAGCTTTTTAATTCAATTATAGAAGAATATTTGAGATCGTTTGTAGTCTATGATCATGAATCATATCAATTAATTCAAAGTATACAAAAAACCTAATTGGCACTTCAAATAATTTATTCATAATATGGCTTTCCACCAAAAAAAACTAGAGAAACTTTAGGGAAAATGCAAGCCTTTGTGAAGTTATTCTACAACATTCATTATGGCATCATTTTGATCTAACAACAGCAAAAAGAATGACAATGGCTCACCAGTTAGCAAGTGAGTGTAATATAATAAATCATTCCCAGCAAGGCCTTCAATCAGATCACACAATTGCTTCCCATCCAGAACCTTCCTTAAAACTTGGATATCCTGCAAAAGTGGGGGAAAAATAATTTTTTAGACCAAAAAAATCAATAAATGGATTAAGAACACAATAAATCATTCACCCAGCCAAGCGACTACATTCAATGGTGAAAACACACCGAATTCTAAGGCCCTGGCAAGGAAATTATATAAAACATCTGGCCTATATGATTAGAGACTTACACTGAATTGATCGGATCCACATCATAGTAATTCATTTTAAATATTTTACTGTAATCGTTCTTTGCATCCTCGCCATCCATCAACATCTCAATGGTCACCAGTGCTAAACTCATTCCTCCTCTTTCAAAATCATAGTCCTACACCTCTTCCCCAAATCCTAAGGCTTGGTCAAAAACTCTGCCACAATGCCGTGAGTCCGTGACATCTTCCTCGACCCTCGCCGCAACACGATCCAGCTCCCTCACCACGCTGGCTGCCACAATTGCCGCGCCGCCTGCCTCACAGCACTGGGTGCCACAACTACCACGCCGACCTGGTGTTGAGATGTAAGTAGTTCATACCTGCACATTTCCTCAAAAATCCCAGCTTTTGTGTGCTTTTATTTTGATTTTGTACACAATGTGTTTGTTTTACTGATTCTTTGGATTCTTCAATGTGGGATTGGTGGTTGTGAATTCTAGGGATACGCTGGCAACAAGTTGGCAGTGTTTTCTCTTTGCAGCTTTTAGGCTATGATGTGGATCTCGATCAATTCAATGCGGTTCTAAGATCATATTGGCAAGATGCTTTATATAATTATCTCGCCAAGGCCTTAGAATTCGGTGTGTTTTCACCATTGAATATAAAAATATCAATCACAATTATACATGTAAATCAAAATATATTTATTCCATGTGGTGGGAAAAGGACTAAAGGGAGGCATGGTACCAACCCAGGATGCTCTCGCCGGTGTTGCGTATTATGTAATTTACTGTTTAGGATAAGCCATTGAAAGATAACCTTTGGACAATGGGAACACGCAGTTGTCTGTAAGCAACTTATTCCGGCAACAGCAACCTCTTTACTACCATTCAAAAAGCTATCCTTAAAACTAAGCAAGAACTCCCATCCTGCAACACATAAATTGTAACACAATCAACAGCTCTTACCTTAAATCAAATTGGAAATTCATGAGGGCGCCTACCTTCAGTAAATCTCTTCAAACTCTGTAGAAAGGGAAAAAATGACCATAATAATCGAGCTATGCCGCTTAATACTAATACGAGTGTTTCATCCCATTGTTTATGGGCGGTACTATGGCTGCAAAAAATAATAATGATATGTTCATTCCAATGACCTTATTTACAGGCTATGAGTTACCATGTATACAATGCTAGAGCAATAATCAAGTAAAGAAGGTTCAATTCAGGCACTTGACATGCCTATGATGTATAAGCACATGAACAGCTTTCCCACCCTTTCTCCCAAGCTCTTTCCCTTGCCATTCATCCTTGGATGACGTTGCTGCCTGCCAAAGAACGATATTTTACAGCCACATATGTAACTAGTATAGCATTTGCCTTCAATGTTTTCTCATATTCACCAGATGTGTAACATGATCAAGTATAGGGAAAACATAACCCCAAAGGCAATCCTCCCACATGCTGTTGGAGAGTTTCTGACCATGACAGCCCAGGGTTTGAAAAAGAGTTTGAATAGCTGAGTTTCGTACCTGAAAATAAATGGGAAGCTCAGAATAAAAAAACTACAAAGGATGCCTCAAATTAAAACAAATATTCAAGTTCAAGAGAGACAAATTTGTATATCCTATCTCTGAAATGCTCGAATAATCTCCCTTTATGTTATGGCTGATGAATTTTGGGATGCTAAAGCAAATAAACATTTCAAAATGAACTGATAATTTAAAAGCAAGAAGCCAGTTAGCAAGACCAAGAACAACATGCTGTGAACTCACGCAAGTCCACCACCAGAAGGAAGAAAAATCAACAGGTAACGTTCATCTAGATTCTACAATTAACTTCCAGCTCTAATTTGTACAGAAATACAAAAGTGATTTTGCTGATATGAACAAACAAACGAACTATAAGTAATGGCAGCACATCTAACTAATCAAAAATCTAACCTGCAGTAAAGTGTTTTGGATTTTAAATTTTATGATTTTAAAGATGATATTTATACAGAGCAATGCAGATTTACCATGCACAAAACCTTAAAGTCGTAACCAGTTTCATACAGGTTTGCCCACATAAAAGCACCAAAGGCTAAAAGCATTCCCAAGAGAACTTATTGAGTGCATTCTCAATTCATAACCAACCTTCACTAAAGATGGCCCAACCCATATTAAGATATCTTACAGCGAGGTTCCTAAAACTTGCAAGCATATTCATAAATTGCATCAACAGGGACTTCTCATATTTTCAATAAAAACAAATACTAAACAGATGAATACAACATTCTTCCACACATGATGGGATCACCTAATGAGGATAGGGATCAGATAACCGTGGTTTACATGTGATCTAGTGATCTATTTCTTATCACTTAAGAATCCTAGAAAAAGAACAAACCCATCAACCTATGTGCATCTTTTTATTCATCAGACAACATAAAAGAACAAAACCATTCTCTCCACCCAACTTAAGTCTATATAACAAATTCAAGCACCTCTCCTTGTCAAAGATTTCAATTATCACAAGCATACATGAATGATAACAAGGAGATCTTCATGGAGTCATTGTCTGCTGCGTAGAAATCAAGAGGTATCCATGTACCATACTAGGATGTCACTATTCTCAACAAAATGGTAAGAACATTACATGTACACAGATACACAATCACACATTCTGACTTATAGTTCGATTGCATGAAAAAGACCTGTCAAATAAACCAGTAAAGATGCCATAGTCAACAATGTAAGTCACATAATATAAGGTAATTATTAGAGTAACTAATTGTCCCATAGGGATAAAAGAGTCTGGGTCTCTAGGCCTATCAACTAAAGCTTTTAAGTTAACTTAAGCCAAGATAATGTGTTTGGTTTGCACTTAAGCCAAGGTACCCAAAGAACTGGTAATGAGAAGAAAAAGGATACACACCTCTAGTCTCTCATCAGCTCCAAGCTTCTGAAGGAAAGTGAAAACTGAAAAGAGCAACTTGGTACTATCAAAATATGTAGAATACAACACTCCATGAATCCCGTTAGTAGTATGAGTAGAATGTTCATCTTCAACCGTATCGCCTAAATTACTCCCTGGGGCAATGCATGCTTGAAAATATCACTGACACCTGTTAATTGAAAACATTATAGAGGTAACAGTATAATGCTTTCAGTTCTTTGTCCATAAAATAACAAAGCATATTAGCCCTTTCAAAAAAAATGAAAACCTAGCTTACCTGTTTCAGTTGCCTTAGTAGATCCCTTGGCAGTCTTTTGACCTAAACCTTTTGCAATGGAGTCAGTTGCAGTGCGGAGGAGCCCAATGGCAGTCAAACTTATATTTATGTCAGTTTTCTGAGATCCATATGCCCCAGTAACTTCTATACATCTACAGTAATTATTTGACAAAAAAAGTTCCATAAAAAATTGCATGCCATTATAGTGAGAAATATGTGAATAAACACCAACCCAATGTACAGATTCTTAAACTTTAGCTGATCAAGTCATACTTAATGAGGACCTCATTAGAAGAAAAGGCTACTGAGACTTAAATTTTTCTGTCTATACAGAATCCTCCGACAATGAACAATAATTTGCATTATTCTCAACTTAAACACAAGAAATAAAATTGCCACTTTAACATGTAAAACAAACATATCAAGTAGGACACATACCCAGAAAAATACAAGAAACTGAACATCCTATAATTTCTCAAAATTCCTCAACAGCATGATGCTTAGTGTCCATGTGTGATTAGTATGGCCAGTTTTATACTCACCACTTGATATGTAGGTAACTTTCCATCTTTTTTTTATGGCAACCCACTAAAGGGATTATATAAATTTCAAGTTTTGATTCATTGCATAGCTTATCTACTTCCTTTCTAGTATATGTTCATCTAATAAACATAATTCAGTTTAGAAGAGTTCAAATTTGCTAATAAGAACTTTCTTAGTAACATTGCAATCAAACAGACTTCTAACCATTGCTAAAATACCTTGTGGTTGCTCAAAATTCCCACATAAATGCAAAGCATTGGCATATGGACTTAGGTGCGAAAACATACCTTGTTTATGTTTTACAACCTTCTTCAAAGATCCTTCAACAAAATCATAAGTATATATCCACTCTAAAACCAAAAACACAAGAAGCTTGCCATTGATCAATGTGTAGTTACTATCTCCTTTCGATCCACACCTAATCCCAATGGCATTATATCAAGTTCATGGACTTTCCTACACGTGCCTTGCGTGAAACCTATTGAACTCTATTCAACAAGCACAATAAAAGAAGCCCAGATCCATATAAAAAATAAAAGAGCCTAAGTACAACTGAAATACAAAACAAAATACAAAAATACAAAATATGTAAGATGATGAAGAAAATAAAAATCAAGCAGTTGATGGCTGCTGATCTTGTGGTGGTGTCACGATGGTGGGTGGATCCTGACACAAAGGCTGCTGATCTTGTGGTGGTGCCACAATGGTGGGTGGATCCTGACGCAAAGGCTGCTGATCTTGTGGTGGTGCCACAATGGTGGGTGGATCTTGACGCAAAGGGGATGGAGAAGCAAATGGAGAAGAACGGTGAGATGATGATGGGGATGATGATAAAAACTGCTGAATCAAAGACTCGAGCCGGCCAAAATGAGCTGCTACCCCATGTGTGAAATCCCTCAGCTCGGCTCGAACCTCCCGCAGCTCTGCTCGAACCTCCTGCAGCTCGGCTCGAACCTCAGCTCGAGTCTCCCGCTGCTCGGATCTCAACTCCTCAACCCCCTTCTCGAGCGCGCTGAATCTATCTCTGGAACTGAATGCTCGGGAGGGTCGAGAATTGGAAATTGGCAGCTCAGTCGCTGCCGCCTGATCTGCATGACCAGAGGAGTGAGTCTCTGACTCGGACTCTGACTCGGACTCCTCTAACTCTGCGCCCGGCTCTGGAGCTCTAACCAATCTATAGACTACGCCCCGGTCCTTCTGTCGTCTCTGCACTACCCCCATGGCACGGAGAGTCTCCATAGAGAGTGAAACAAAACCTCCAACACTCTGCATCTCCTCTGTCACAGTCAAAACTCCCAAACCCCTCAACAATCTCATGATATATGGTCCGCAGAATAATACTGCAACTCGAGGATCCTGGGCCTGGTGCCAGATTAAATAGGCCACCGCATACCCTAAATGGATCGGTACCCCCTCAACCATGCTCCACAAAAATAATATATCGCGAGTAGATACCACTCCAGAGCTCTCGCCTAGGCCAGACAAAGATCTGCTCAGGAGGGCGTGTACAACTCTAACCGCTGGATCCCGAAGCTGAGCAGCCTTCGACCGCGCAGGGTTATAAACCGTCTCTCGGCTGACCTTTCTCCAGTACTCGCTCGGAGTGATGTGCACTGGAAGCTCTAGAAATAAATTACTGTACTCAAATGTCCGTGTGAACTCCAACTCATACAATCCTAGTGCAATAGAAAACTCAGTGACGCTCATCTGATACTGGACTCCATAAGCTCGAAACTGAATCACTTTCGAGCTGCTCATATTGATCTGTGTGAGCTGCGTCAGATCAAAATCAAAAGTCGCCAAGAACTCTAAAACAATCTCTCGGTACACTGTCTCCTGTACACTGAAAAATTTGTCCCAAGCTCCAACTGATAATAACTGTCGGACTCTCTCTGCAAGTCCAATGCTCTCAAGCACGGCATAATCAAGTGTCCTCAAGTCTCCAAACTGCCGTGTACTCAATCTCTCATATCGCTTGAGCTGAGCTTTGTCAGAAAAGTCCAAGGATGGTGCTGCAGAACAAGAGCTCTCTCCCTCTCCTCTCGGCCTCATGCCCGGTCTACGAGAGAAATTCTTGCACCTCGGCATCGTTTCTACGCAAAAGAAATCAAAACCAATCAAGTTTCCATGTGGTGGGAAAAGGACTAAAGGGAGGCATGGTACCAACCCAGGAAGCTCTCGCCGGTGTTACGTATATTCCGATCTCTGAACACCCAATCCAAACCCGATGGGCACGAGTCCCAAGCCCAATCAAGCTCTGTGAACACAAAAACATATATATAATTTGTTATATCATTTTCTTATAATTAATTTCAAGCCATTAATTTAGATGAGTTCTATAGCCGGTGAAGCAGGGGAACTCAAGTTCATGTAAAAACTCACCCACATGGTTTTAAAAGTCTACAATGTTGAAAATCTAATAAAAAAAACTCAGTAAATCTACATGGTTTCAAAAGTTCTATACCAGAAAACAAACTTATCTTGAAGTTTATAGATTTGGCACAGCCCAGTGGGAAAATCTAATAAAAAACTCAGTAAATCTACAAATGGCACAAGACACTTTGATGAACTTCTTGAATTAGAAAATAAAAATATTAAACCCAACTATAAATGAAAATCAAAATAGATTTCTTCCATGTGGTGGTAAAAGGACTAAAGGAAGGCATTGTACCAACGGGGAAGTGCTCGTCGGTGTTGCGTCTCGCCGGAGCTCCGAACGCCCACTCCAAACCCGATGAACAAGAGTCCCCGACCCAAGCAAGCACACGGCACCCAGGAGTCCCCGATGTAGGCCCCCAAGCACGCACTGCGATCGTTGCACTCACAAACCCCTGAGCACAGTGACGGCGAGCACTAGAAAGAGAGAGAAGATCTCCAGAAACCAGGAAGAAGAAAAAGAAAACAAGGGTTTAGGTTATTTTATTTAATTATTTTTTTTAAACCTCTTTATAAAATTTATATTTAATAATAAATTAAATTTCGAGAAAATGTCCAAATAATCCCAATATATCCCCCATCAAAAAAACCCCTCGCTTTTTGGCATATCCTACCCCCTCTTTTAACACGGTTAAATTGCTTGTGAAATTACATTGCCACCTTGTAAAAGTTACCTAATTTTTAGGTTGTGTTTGGTTTGTGGTAATGTAAAAATATTATTAAAAAGTTAGTGATAATGTGTTCAAATTAGTATTGTTGGTGATACTGTGAGATTACCGATTAGTGAAATATAACTAAATAAGATGGTAATCTGATTACCATCAAAATAGGTGTCTATCTAAATTATCAAGTAGGTGGTAACGTGTAATGTTTTTTTTTTAATTATGCCCCCACTCATTTAATCTAATTCTTTATTATACATTTGTACTCATTATTAGTTTTTATTTTCACTCATTATCTTTGATATTATAATTTAATTATTTATTTATCTAAATATTTTAAATTAAGTTTTTCAAAACTTTATATGTAGGTCCGTAGGTGTATTTTGGTAAATACAAAGGTATTTAAAAAATTGTGCAAAAAAGTAAAAAAAAAAATTTTGATATTATAATTTAATTATTTATTTATCTAAATACTTTAAATTAAAATTTTCAAAATTTTATATATAGGGGTATTTTGGTAAGTAAAGAGGTACTTTAAAAATTTGTGAAACATTTTTTTTAATATTATAATTTAATTATTTATTTATCTAAATCCTTTAAATTAAATTTTTCAAAATTTTATATGTAGGGTATTTTGGTCAATTTGATATATTACTGAGGTAATTACTATGACTAACTAAATATGGTAATAAAAAATTACCAATAATATAAATTCTCAACCAAACATACTAATCTCACGTTACCATAATATTCCCGCACATATAACATTCACAACCTCATTACCACGGTAAGGCCATCTCCAACCTACAACTCCAAATTTCTACCCCAAATCCCAAATTTGGTTCTGCTACAGTAAATTATACTCCAACCACAAACCCCTAATTTTACCCCAAAAAAAGCATATTCACAAAATAATCCTTCCACATCTTTTTATATATTATTACTATTCAATAAAAAAATACTTAAAATTAATCATTTTAACAATAATTTAATTAAATATTTATTATAATTTAATAATTTACTAATAAAAATAAATCAAAAAATTTACAACTAAATTTTTTTTAATTTATGATTTTATTTATTTAAAAATTGAATTATAAATTTCTTAATTATCTTGATAAATAATGAAATTATTTTTTCATATAGCAGGAAAATATTTAATATAAACACATGATTGATTACAATTTTAACAACATAAAAATTACTTTAATTAGATATTTTATATTGAAAATCATAGACAAACACACAACAAATACTTAATATTACAACATAATATTATAAAAGGAACATAGTCTCATTGATATGAAGAACTTTCTGAATTAGTATATTGTTCCCACAAGTGCTCTATCAACACATTATGAAGTGCAATATGAGCTTCTTTGTCTTTAATTTGATTATATCAAGCCACAAACTTTTCAAATCGAGCATTTTCATCTTCGGTGACTTCCACAGTTGGTCTAGGCATATCTGTCGATTCTACAATCGGCGCGCTAAGGTCTCTCTCATCCTCAACTATCATGTTATGCATGATAGTACAAGTTTTCAATATGTCACCCAACACATTCTTACTCCATAAACGTATAGGTCCAGCAACAATTGCAAATCTTGCTTGTAGAGTTCCGATGCACGTTCCACATCTTTCCTGTATGATTCTTGTCTCATGGCAAAGTATTTTTTTTTTCGGCTACGTGGCTCACGAATAGTTTTCACAATAGTTGACCATTTAGGATATATGTTATCAACTAAATAATATCACATGTTATATTCTTTGCTTTGAATAACATAATGAACAGGAGGAGCAATACCTTAGCTATATTAGAGATCAAATGAGATGATTCTAACACATTTATGTCATTATTCGTACCTAGCATCCCAAAACAAGCGTGCCATATCCAAAGATCAAATCAACAACTACTTCAAGAATAATAGTTGGTGACCCATACTGACCTTTGTATTAGCCAGCCCATGATGTGGGACAATTTTTTCACTTCCAATGCATACAATCTAGACTGCCCAACATTCTAGGAAAACCTCGTTGTTGCCCAATGTGTAGTAACCTTGCGATATCGTTGGCATTGGGAGTTCGAAGATATTGATTCGAAGAAAATCTCCATAATTGCACGACAAAATCTATTCAAGCTTTCAATGGTAGTTGACTCACTAATGTTCACATACTCATCAGTAGCATCTGCTGTTAAACCATACGCTAGCATCCGGAATGTTACAGTTACTTTTTGTAAAGTTGACAGTCCAAGTCTACCAACCCTATCTCTTCGTTGTTGAAAATAGTTGTCGTGGCTTTGAACTGCATCCACTATCCGAAGGAACAAAAATCGGGATATTCAAAAACGTCTTCGAAACATGTTTTCATTATATCGTGGATTTTTTGAAAAATAATCATTAAACAAGTTTTGATTTGCCGCTTCACGATCTCGATGTATCATTGCATGACCTGGGATGGAGCCTCCACGAACAGCTTCATTGTTACAAAGCATGAGAGCAAGGAAAGAATCCTATTGTTATTATGAATTATTTGGCAAACTATTTCATCTTCTGATAGCCCTGTATGAGGAGTCTCCATGACTTCATCCTCTGAATTAGAAGTGCCTCCAATATTAAAATTCATATGGAATGACTGAAGAATGTTTACTACCAAGGAAAGAAGCTAAGGAAAAAAACCATTGCCATCCAAAGCTGCCAAATTGGCTCTTAATATGGGAGCCCAGAAATCACTGTGTCATCACGGGTCTCCTATACCCTCACATGTCTTCGTGTGCAAGTCACGGGTCTCATGTGCCCTCATATGTCTTCATGTGCAAGTCACGGGTCTCCTGTGTCCTCACATGTCTTCCTATGCTAGTCACAGGTCTCCTGTGTTTTCACATGTCTTACTGTGCTAGTCATGGGTCTCCTATGCCCTCACATGTCTTCATGTGCAAGTCACGGGTCTCCTATGTTTTCACATGTCTTCCTATGCTAGTCACTGGTCTCCTGTGCTAGTCACGGGTCACCATATTAGATACACATTATATATAACCTCTTCTACAACACATATTTGTTACCTTTGATTGAAAATGAATTCTCGTCAATCAGGATACAGCAATGTAGAGGATATCTTCCTTTGCCAAGTTTACATGAAACTTTCTCAAGATCCGATTATTAGTGTAAACCAATCTGGTGAACGTTTTTGGTCTCGAGTGAAAGACAAGTATGCGGAGGAAAAAAATAGTAATTGGGTGTCTCGTAATGTGAATTCTCTAAAGAAATGAGTTCAAGCCATAGAGAAAGATTGCCGAAAATTGAATGCATGCAGTTGACAAATAGAGAATTTAAATCCTAGTGGTGCTTCAGATCAAGATATTGTAAGTATATCTTTACAATTCTAAGATGCAAACTATGTATTATTTTCTTTTAGCTTAACATTACAAAATTTTGTAATTAAATCAAGCAAAACTGTTGCTAGGACAAAATCCAAAATACCACAACGGTTTCAAGTATGATCATGTATGGGATAAGGTAAAAAATTTTGAAAAATTTAAGGACCACGTGCTCATTCCAAGGCGAATGTCTTGAAAACATAGCTTCAATTTTCTCTCCTCTGAGTTAGAAAATGCAACACCCGAATCTCAATCTGCAACATCCCTTGGATTGTCACAATTTTCAATTAACCTAGATGATGATAGTGGTGGAAGCTCTTCCTAACGTCTAATCGGTGTGAAAAAGGCTAAATTGAAGAAAAAGAATGAAGCTGATCTTATATCTGCAATGGGCAAATTGCAAGAAGATAACTGACAACTTATGGAGATACTAAAGAAGAAAAATGCAGATAAAATGGCTATGAAAGAATTTAAAGAAGAAAATAAGATATTGCCTACAGATTTGAGCATAATTACTGATCCTAATATTCGTGCTTATATTCAATCTGAACAAGCACGAATTATGCAAAAAAGAGGATATTTTCAACAATCACCTCCTTCAACCTCGAATCTCTTTGGAAACTATTTCAACAATCTAGGCGGAAGTGCTGCTGGTTTACCAGAATATTAGTTTTAATGTAATTAGTATTTGCATTGTATTAGCTTTTATTAAGGTTATTTTTCAATAAAATTTTAACTATTCCAGTTTCATAAATTTGATCATAAATTAATTTAATTAATAATTTTATTATTAATTAAGTAATTAATTACACACAAATTAATTGTAGATATATAATAACTAGTTATAATTATATTAATGAATTAGTAGTTTTATAATTTTAATTACAATAATTATAAAAATAAAAAATAATTAAAAAATTAATATTCTTGTGGGACCCAAAATTTGACCCAAAATTTGAGATTTGGGTCATCTATTGGAGATGAACTAATCTCATTACCGCGGTAATATATCATTATTGCGAACCAAACGGTCTTTCTGCCAATGACATTGGTTTGAATCCCAAAGAATAATAGAAAACTGACACTTCCTTCATCTTCTTCTCTATATATAGCTGTAGAAGTTGTTGCTGTCATTGCCGGGAAGGAGAGGAACGTGGAGATTTGTAAGTGTTCCCTGTGCTAAAGTCACCATCTAATTGATGATTATAGCTGGGTTTCTTTGTAACAAAGATGAGTGCTTTGTCATAAAACCTGATAGGTATAGAGGCCCGGTAACACCTAGTCGGCAACTTTTTTTTACTTAAAGATTGTGCAAGACCAAGAACTCATGCTCTTACGCCTTAATTTTGTAGATGAGTTTGACAAATATTCTGGATTAGTTATTATTTATTATATTCCTACTCAAATCTTCTAAGTGAAGTGTCACTTTTAACCTATGAATTTGTCATAGAAAATATTGTAGATAATTAGATGAATTGAATCTTATTTGTGATTCACACCTCTACTTTTAGTTTGTGAAAATACAATCTATAATCTTACTTTCTATTCAAAATTTGTGTCATTGACGTCTTATTCATTGTTATCAGAGAAATATTATAAATTATGTGAGAAAGTGAGTAATGAATTATATCGGGGGACTAAATCCGATAATATCAATTTATGCACATCTGAACCACTATTGTCGTAGAATTAACTCCCACAATAAAATTAATTCACATTTTTTAAAAAGTATGGGAATTAAATAAATTTTTTTAAAAAATTGTTTGCAAGAAAAAATTTAGAACTCCTACCATCTGACAAAGAGTATGGGAATTCTTCTGGAGCATCTTTTTATTTAAAAAGTAAAAAATCCAAATGACATATTCTTAAATATCCTTAATTTTTTCCAGAAGAATGGGGAAAAATAGAGGCAATCCAAACAAAGGTCGGCTAATTATAAAGTTTTCCATTGAAACATTACTGCCTGAAATTAATTCAAATGACTTTTAATAATTAACGATTCAAACAGCTACTGTTAATTAGTGCCAAAAATCAAGCAACAATAACCCTTAACTATGATTTAAGGACCATAATTAGAAATTAATTAATACCACTGGGCATCTTGATTCACTTATTCCAAACATAACAAACAAAACTACTTCCTTGATCCATTAATGGAACATTAAATCAGGCAGAAATTTAATAGAAGATTCAGTACATAAAAGTTCTTTGTTATTCAAGAACATTATCAAGCACATAGACAGTGCTTCTTCAGTAGATAACTTCTCTTATTCCTATCACTCCAAAGAAACACAGACACGATGATGTCTGGTAAAACAATGTTGATTGTTCGAATTCTCAAGGCTCAAAAACCATGTTCTCCGCTTCATCTTTGATTGACTGGAAGAGCACGGAGGAAAGATAACGCCCTCCGGCACTAGGAAAAATCACCTGCATTTATCAGCAAAATTGACTTAGAAATAGTACTATGCCTAGGCCTGTCAATTGATTAAGCCCGTTCTTGAGCTGGGTAAAAGTTCAAACTCAAAATTAATTTCAAGCCGAGCTTGTCTCGATCATATATTTTTATTATATGAGTAACAAAAACATATTTCGACCCTCATTGTAGTTTGTTTTGCCTATTGTATAGAACTTTTTAATTTTGTGCTCTTGACTAAATTGTGCTAGGCTCGAGCTTTCAGAAAGCCGACCTCGAGCAAATATATTGAAGCTAATTTTGAGCTCAAGCTGAGACCGGCACATTTATAGCCCCACATGTGCACTGGTGCCATGAAATGGATGCAAGAGAAGTTCTTCAGTTTCTAAGATTGGTTCCTAAAGTAACCAAAGCTTAATACGGCAAAACCGGAGAAGTTTATTGAGGGAGATTCTCAAAGAATTTTTTGTGAAAATTCAACAAGAGCAGACATTTGTGTTAGTGGTAAAGGTCTGCAACAAATTTACCTCGATTAAGATCTTCGGACTGCCAGATTAGTAACTAATTTTGGAATGATAGAAAGTTTTTAGTGGCTGCACTTTGTATACTCCGTATAATTTGGAGAGGAAATCAAATAATAAGATTCGTATTGCTGATGGTAGTTTCTCTCCTATTGCTGGGAAAGGAAACATTAATCTATCCAAGAGAATAAGTCTTAAATCGGTACTCCATGTTCCAAAACTCAAATGTAACCTTTTGTCTGTCAGCAAACTTTCAAAGGATTCTAACTGTCGTGTTATTTTTTTGTGATTCTTCTTGTGTTTTTCAGGACCAGAGCTCGGGGATGATGATTGGGAAAGCTAAAGAGATAGGCGGGCTTTACTATTTTGATGAGACCACTCCTAAGAATAAAAAGGCTCAAGCTTATAGTAGTATGAGTTCGAACTCTACTTTAGACAGAATAATGGAATGGCATTTTAGACTTGGTCATCCTAGCTTTTCTTATTTGAGACATTTATTTCCTGATATATTTAAAGGTGTTGATTGCTCTTTACTTCAATGTGAAACTTGTTTTTTATCAAAAATCCATAGAACAAAGTTTTCACCTAAACCTTATTATCCTTCAAAACCATTTTTTATGATACATAGTGATGTTTGGGGGCCTTCAAAAATAAAAACATTATCCGGAAAAATAGGTTTTGTAACTTTTATTGATGATCACACTAGAATATGTTGGGTTTACCTTATAAGCAGGAAATCTGAAGTTGAAAAACTTTTTAAGGATTTTTATAACATGATTGAAACTCAATTTCAAACAAAAATTTGCATCCTTAGATCAGACAATGGAACCGAGTATTTTAATGAATGTTTAGGGGAGTTTCTAAAGAACAAGGGCATAATTCACCAATCTACATGTCGTGATACTCCACAACAAAATGGGATTGCCGAAAGAAAAAATAGACATTTACTAGAAGTTGCTAGGGCTATCATGTTTTCGATGAATGTTCCCAAATATTTGTGGGGGGACGCTGTTTTAACATCTTCATATTTGATAAACCGAATGCCTACTCGAGTTTTAAAATTCATGACTCCGCTAAACAAATTAAAAGAAACATTTCCAATTCTTCGAATGTCATCAGACATTCCTTTAAAGGTCTTTGGGTGCACATGCTTTGTTCATATTCCAACCAAGTTTCGATCAAAACTAGATCCTAAGTCTAAAAAATGTATTTTTATCGGATATGTTCCAAATAAAAAAGGGTACAAAATGTTTTTAATCCTATTTCAAAAGAAAAACCTACATTAGTATGGATGTAATCTTCTTGGAAAAGATACCGTTTTTTCAATAAAAAAATCAACTTCATGAGGAGTATGTTTTTAAATAAAGATGATTTTTTTGGCAAGTATCTCAACCATTACCTAAAAATGATTTTTAACACCAAATGTCTTTTGATAAACAAGAACCCGAAATAATGGGTCAAAAATAATAAAAAAATAATGAGAATCCCGGTCATCGGATACCAAAAGTTATTTTTGCCTAGTGAAGGGGAGAAATACTACGAAAAATTGTAGTCGAGCCTCTGGTTTATTCTAGGAGAAGGTTTCATACAAGGAAGATTGCCCAAATTGATCCTTTGGTTTCTTCCCAAAATCAAGAACCGGGTAATGGTCTTCAAGAAACACAGGTAATTCCAAACCTTGATCCCATCTTTACATCTACAGAATCTCAAAATCAGGATATAGTAGATCTAGATCTTCCTATAGCCAATAGGAAAGGAGTCCGCTCTTGTACAACAAAACACCCTATTGCAAAATATTTGTCTTATAAAAAAATTACACCCAAACACAGAAGTTTTTTGTCAAAAATCTCTAACTTGTCTGAACCTAGAACAATACAGGAAGCACTCAATAGTCCGACCTGGAGGTTAGCAATCAAGGAGGAGATGGATGCTCTTTTGAAAAATGAGACTTGGGAAGTTGTTGACTTGCCAAAGGACAAAACCACTGTCGGATGTAAGTGGGTTTTTACTATAAAATGCAAGGCTGATGGAAGTGTTGAAAGATACAAAGCACGACTCGTGGCAAAGGGGTTTACTCAGACCTACGGGATTGACTATTAGGAGACCTTTGCCCCGGTAGCCAAGATAAATTCGATTCGTGTTCTTCTATCCATAGCAGCAAATTGTAATTGGCCTTTGCATCAACTTGATGTAAAAAATGCTTTCTTCAATGGCAAATTGGAAGAAGAAGTCTTTATGGATCCCCCACCAGGTTTTGAGAAGAAGTTTGGCGAGAACAAGGTTTGCAGATTGAAGAAATCTTTGTATGGGCTAAAGCAATCCCCTCGGGCTTGGTTTGAAAGGTTCGGGAAGGCCATAAAAGGATATGAATATTTTCAGAGTCAAGCCGATCATACTATGTTCTATAAATATTCAAAGGCAGGTAAATTGGCTATACTCATTGTCTACGTCGATGATATTATTCTTACAGGTGATGATGTTAAAGAAATCGAGACGTTGAAAGCAAGAATTGCCACTGAATTTGAAACTAAAGACTTAGGGCCAGTGAAATACTTCCTTGGCATTGAGTTTGCTAGATCACAAGAAGGGATTTTTATCAATCAACGAAAGTATGTGCTTGACCTACTCAGTGAAACTAGGATGCTTGGATGCAAAGCAGTTGAAACTCCAATTTAACCTAATAAAAAACTACAAGTAAGTGATACAGTTGTTGGTGTTGACAAAGATCAATATCAAAGACTCATTGGAAGATTAATCTATCTCTCACACACTCGCCCTGATATCTCCTTTGCCGTTAGTGTGGTAAGCCAATTTATGCATTCTCCAAACTCAGACCACTTAGATGCTGTCTACCGATTTCTCAGGTACCTAAAAGGGACACCTGGAAGAGGATTGATTTTTAAAAATAATGGGCACTTACAAATCGAGGCATTTACAGATGCAGATTGGGCTGGGAGTGTTACAGACAGACGATCTACTTCAGGATACTGCACCTTTGTAGGAGGAAACTTGGTGACTTGGAGAAGTAAAAAACAAAGTGTTGTGGCTAGAAGTAGTGCAGAAGCTGAGTTTAGATCGGTGGCTCATGGAATTAGTGAAGTTTTGTGGATTAGGAGAGTTCTTGAAGAATTGAAAATCTCTACCCCACCACCGATTAAAGTATACTGCGATAATAAATCAGCAATTGCCATTTCACACAATCCAGTTCTTCATGATCGAACAAAACATGTGGAGATAGACAAGCATTTCATTAAAGTAAAAATCGATGGAGGAGTAATTTGCATGGTGTATATTCCTTCCACAGACCAAGTAGCAGATATCTTAACTAAAGGTCTTCAGAAGAAACAGTTTGATAGTCTAATTTTTAAGCTGGCCTTGAAAGATATTTTCATGCCAACTTGAGGGGGAGTGTTGAAAAATAGCCTGCTAAATAATACAACTATGTATATTAGCTATAAGAAATCTTTTATATAGCTGTGATTATAGCTGTGATTAGGCTATATTAGGATATTCTATATTTAGTTGATTGCACCCATGATTGTAGAGATTACCTCTTAATTGTAGAGATTACGATTACTTACCTTGTAATTGTTTGGCTATTTAAACTCTTGTAAAGCAGAAAAACATCAAGAAATAAGAAAATCTTCTTCATGTTTGATAATAACATTATGAAGCACATAGACAGTGCTTCTTCAGTAGATAACTTCTCTTATTCCAATCACTCCAAAGAAACACAGACACGATGATGTCTGGTAAAACAATGTTGATTGTTCGAATTCTCAAGGCTCAAAAACCATGTTCTCCGCTTCATCTTTGATCGTCTGGAAGAGCACAGAGGAAAGATAACGCTCTCCGGCACTAGGTAAAATCACCTGCATTTATCAGCAAAATTGACTTAGAAATAGTACTATGCCTAGGCCTGTCAATTGATTAAGCCCGTTCTTGAGCTGGGTAAAAGTTCAAGCTCAAAATTAATTTCAAGCCGAGATTGGCTCGATCACATACAATTATTATATGAGGAACAAAAACATATTTCGACCCTCATGGTGAAATTTAAATTCAGTTTGTTTTGCCTATTGTATAGAACAATTTAATTTTGAGCTCTTGACAATATTGTGCCTAGGCTCAAGCTTTCAGAAAGCCGACCTCAAGCAAATATATTTAAGTTAATTTTGAGCTCAAGCTGAGACCGGCACATTTATAGCCCCACATGTGCACTGGTGCCATGAAATGGATGCAAGAGAAGTTCTTCAGATTCTAAGATTGGTTCCTAAAGTAACCAAAGCTTAATATGGCAGTCACATGAAAGCACAAAACCGGAGAAGTTTATTGAGGGAGATTCTCAAAGAATTTTTTGTGAAAATTCAACAAGAGCAGACATTTGTGTTAGTGGTAAAGGTCTGCAACAAATTTACCTCGATTAAGATCTTCGGACTGCCAGATTAGTAACTAATTTTGGAATGATTGAAAGTTTTTAGTGGCTGCACTTTGTATACTCCATATAATTTGGAGAGGAAATCAAATAATATGATTCTCTTAAGTCTTTACAGAACTTAGAAGTCGAGTAGTATACTCAAAAGATTATGTAGACTCCGCAAGAATACGAATTGATTATCAGCAAAATGTGAGCTATTGATGTTTCACATGCGGAAAAGTTTTGCAAAGATATGCAATGCAATATTCATTTGAAGGACATGGATTTTTTTCTCAGCAATTTATTCATCTGCAGTGAAGAACTTTCAGGATGGGAAAATTAAGATGACAAAATAATCTATGAAGCAATTGAAAAAGGTATAAGCTTACAACAATGAGTTTCCCGTCGTTTTCTGGTCTCCGGGCAAGCTTAATAGCAGCAGCGGCAGCAGCACCAGATGATATACCAACCTACAAAGTAATGTTCTACTTTAGCATCACAAACAAAAGACATTAGACAATGTATAAACTATTATGGAATTCTCATCATTTTAAGTTTGTAACTAGAAGAGAGCATTGATAAACTCACCAACAACCCTTCCTTCAGTGCAAGAAGTTTTGCTGTTTCAATAGCTTCTTCACTTGAAACCTTTTTTTTTTTTTTTTGCCAAATCACCAACACACAAAATTTAGGTGTTTCATGTGCAATAAGAATAAAAAAATACAGAGAAATCCAAAGTAAAAGAAGTTGAAAAAAAATAAAACCCACAAAGTACATCAAGATCAAGAAATAGTGACAGTATTTTGTGTAAATCCTCATCTAGAGTAACAGAAATCTTGAATAGAAATTTCACAAACTACATTTTCTAGCAGTCTTCAATTATTTACACAAACCAAATTGTTTGCATAAATGATGCATGTTCTTTTTTATGTACACAAAACAAATAAATATAGGCCAATATGTTCATGGATTGATGATGTATTGGCCTTGCATTAGAAATTGTTGAAAATTTGTCAAAGCACATAAATCCTTTCAAATTGCAAGATAAAATCATGAATGCACAATGACATTGCTAAATGAGAAGTTTGGTGGCTTACCTTGACAATTTCATCCATAATATTAAGATCAATAACTCCAGAAATAAAGCTTACACCAATCCCTGGGATCAGGTGAGGACCTAGAAAGAAGATATTTGGTCAGCTCAAATCATGAAAATTTTGACTAAAAATTAAGACCTGTTTGTTTTGACTTTTGAGAGTATTTTTCCTATTTTTGTTTTAATAAGATTTTTTTTTTGTTTTTGTTTTTTGTTTTAAGAAAACCTGTTTGCTTTGATATGTTCAATGAATCAGCTTTTAAAAATGGAAACAAAAAATGTGTTTATTATAAAATTATAAAAAAATATAGTTTTTAAAAATAGAATCATTTTCCTCGCTCACATATGCATGAATACATGGCACATGTATTAAAAACTTACAGTGATGGTATTTAATAGAAACAAGTTAGTAGTCAATTTTATTGAAATGATTCAATGATAAATTAATAGATAACACAAGAAATAAAAAGATAAAAACAACCCACCAAGTTTTCCTTCAGATAAAAATGCACTTTCAGCTGGCTCCACACCATAGACCTTGATCACAAGACAGACACAAGAACTTAGTTAAATTTACCAAGCTCAAGAGAATTGAATCTGAACTCATGAAATCCACAACATCAGTGTCCACTCAGACAAACCTTAATGTCAGGATTTTGCTCCTTCAGATACTTCCCAGTTCCAGTGATTGTGCCTCCGGTCCCAACACCGGCAACAAAAGCATCAATCATACCACCAGTACCTTTCCAAATTTCAGGCCCAGTTGTCTCATAATGTATCTGCAGATTCATACAAATAACATCAATGATGAAACTATTCAAGAAAAGCAAAATTAAGCTCAGTTCTGAATTACAATGCAATATATATATATATATACATTTGGGTTGGCAGGATTATCGAATTGCTGAAGAATGTAAGAATGGGGTGTTTTTGCTGCCAATTCCTTAGCCTTTGCAATTGCACCTTTCAAGCCTGCATTTGGATCAGTAAGGACTAACTCTGCACCAAAAGCTTTCAGAATTATCCTTCTCTCGAGTGTCATAGAGGCCGGCATTGTGAGAACGAGCTTGTAACCCTTTGCGGCCGCTATGAAGGCGAGGCCGATGCCGGTGTTACCACTAGTGGCCTCAATCAAGACACTCTTATACCAAATTCATAATGCCAAAGAAAGGAAATATATGTCAGCTTAACACTCCACAGTAATGAAAATAAGGTTTCAGCAAACAATCTAGATAAGCATAGACAGCTTTATCGAAATGGTTGGTTTATAGAATTTGAGATCAATTCCAGTCATACATTACCACAGTAAGAAGAGTGACAAGAACATTAGCAAATGAAAGCATGCTCTTAATATATTAAGCAATTATAATGATTTTTTCAACCAATGATCAATGATTTAAGTATGATGCTTACATATCAAAAACCAAATGAAAAGAATATTTATCAAGATTGTCATTCATGGATACTACAGCCATGTATACAATGAACAAAGACAGAGCATTCATAGAAACCATGGTAAACACTGAACTCAGGCGCATCAAATGTATGAAAAAACAACCTTACATACTAACAAAAAAAAAAAAAGGAAAGAGTGTTCAAAACTTAATCGTCATTTTCAAGTGCTGAACTTGCTAACCTTGCCAGGTGTGATAAGGCCCTTCTCCTCAGCATCAGCAATCATACTGTATCCAATCCTAGTAAACAGAACATTAACCAAATGTCTCAGAGCTACAATAAATTAAATCATAGAAGAAAAAAAAATGAGATTTTTAACAAAAAATAAGGGATAAAAAGCCATTGCCTGTCCTTAACACTGGAACAAGGCTGCATAGTCTCCAGCTTAGCAGCAATTCTAGCTCGGCAGCCAGTGACAACATTGTTTAGATACACCAACGGTGTATTCCCAATCAACTAAGCATTCCAGACATGAAAACACTCAAAAATTCCACTCCAAAAAAAATATAACTCTTCACATATAAAGAACATCACTGATTCAATAAATATTATGAAAAAAAATAAAACTAAAAAAAAAAAAATAAGAACTCACTTCAGTGACATCTTTGGCAATGGAAGGACCAGCTTCACCCATTGTTCTTCAAATAAACTCCACAATTAAAATACAAAAAATAAGAAGAAAAATCCTATCAAAGGATTGATCAAAAGGCATCAAACACTTGGGATCATAACTGAAAACACTGAAAGAAGTGAAGATCTCAAAACCCAAGTGTCAGAGCACCTTCAGTGTCAGAGCAACTTCATGTGCTTGTGATCTTTCATATGATAGAGATGTCTTTGGAATTTTCTCCAAAAAGAGATGGGTTCATGCGGCGACGTTCACGGTGTTAAGTGAGGGAGATAAAGAGTGTGCATTATGGTAAGAATCTTGAAAGAGGTGGGGGACAAGACAA
Source organism: Dioscorea cayenensis subsp. rotundata (assembly GCF_009730915.1). Lineage (NCBI taxonomy): Eukaryota > Viridiplantae > Streptophyta > Magnoliopsida > Dioscoreales > Dioscoreaceae > Dioscorea > Dioscorea cayenensis. Next base: position 139,593 of record NW_024086765.1, read on the forward strand.
TATGCTCCACTGGAATGGATAAAAATTTGTTCAGTGAAGGACAACATCATATCAATCAGAATCAGTGTTGAAAATGAATGTTATGGAGATGATGATGGTGGAGAAGGCAAACACTTCTTCATGGACGAGACTAATAAAGTAAATAATAAATAAATAAATAAATTCCTTTGCTTCTTTGTTTTGTTGTAAAGAAAATGTAAATGTATGTTCATGAGTGTGTTCATTTTACTGTGTGCCACGTGTCTCAGGGATGTTTGTTATTATATGGCACTCTGAGCTTCTTTCAATTTCATTAATCCGATGTGCTTGTTTCAAACCAATAATGTATTAAAAACAATCACTTAATTTATTGATATCAGATTATATATATATATATATATATATTTGATGTTCATTCTGTTTAACAGATAAATTTAAATATTACTTTGTGCATATAAAAAATATAAATATTATAGAGCTTAAGTTCTCTCGTTTGTCTGTTTTTTCACATATGATTTATCCATATTATTAAAATAAATAAATTAATAAGTAAATAACAAAAAAATTGGGTGGTAAAAACTAAACTAATTAGATAAGTAAAAATCCACTAGAAATAAATATAATAAGAAAGAACAGGAGCTCTTAATCATGGAGAAAATTTTAGCAGAAATCCACTGGAAATAAATACAATGAGGGGAATAGGGGCTCCTAATAGCAAAGAAAATCTCGTGCAACAAATAAATAACAAATTTTGTAATATAGCTTGAAATGTTTATATTTCAATATCCATTATTTTATCAATTTCTCTTTTAAGTGGGAGAGAGAGAAAGAGAGTCTATTATGGGAAGAATATTAGCAGAGCTGGGGAACCATATGCTCCATCAAAATTGGATAAAAATTTTTGAACGATGGACAACATCAATCACTGTTGAAAAGGAATGTTATGGAGTTGATGGTGGAGAAGGCAAACACTTGTTATGGTCCGAGACTAAAGAAATTTTTTAAAAAAATCCTTTGTTTCTTTCTTGTGTTGCAACTTGCAAAGAAGATGTAAATTTATGTAAATGTAAGTATTCACGTAGTGCCACCTGTCTCCGGTAATGTTTGTTATTATTTCGGTGCTCTTGACTTTTTTTTTTTTTAACTCCGAACTTCTTTTAATTTTAATCCGAGACACAATTCATATTTTTATAAATTGAATAAATACAAAATTTATTAAAAATAAATATTTGATAATTTAATATTAAGTTTTTTTTTTTTGCATAGAAAGAGACAGATTTAAACTTTAATTCACACAAATGGAGAGTATAAGTGTTGTAAAACTCATTTATTGGTGTGTGATCATCTCATGCACGTGATTTATCCATATTTATTAAAAATAAATAAATAAATATAAAAAGAGTTTAGTGATAAAAACTAAACTAAATAAAAAAAATATAATAAACATAGAGCAACAAGTACACTGCTGAAATCCACTAAAAACTGAACACAAAAAAAAGGAAAAGGGGCTCTACAGCTCCTAAGTGTAGAGAGAATCACCTCTCCTCCTTGGGTGCAACAAATGCATAACATATTTTATAATTTTGCTTTGAAATATTGTTTATGTTTCATTATACATTATTTTATCAATTTCTACCTTAAATGGGTGTTATTTATTATGAAATGCTTGAAATGGAGAAATACAAAGAAATGATACTATATGAAATGCTTCCAGTAAGGTATTAATGTACAGTAAAATGAGCTTCGTTTCCATCACTACAATTAAAAAAAAAATAATCTAAAAATGAGTTTTATTCAAAAATAAAAAAAATCACTAAAATGAGTCAATTTTCGATTCTCTCCATTTAGACTAAAATAAATTACTAAAAAAAAAACACTGTATTTGAGTAACTTTCTTACTCTTTCCTATTATTTCAGGCCAAATAAACAAACTCTTTGGTTGTAGACTTGTAGTTTCATTATTTAAGACTCAGTTGTATAGTGTTACACTGTTAGTTTATATTTCATGCGGTCTTTTTTACTTATCTAATTTTAGACTTTTTTTTTTTTATCTTTTTTACTTAGTCAATTTATAAAATTTATAAAGTATTAAATATTATTTTTTAAAATTTACCATTTATATTAAATATAGTTCTAAAATTTTTAACAAATCATATTCAACCACAGGTTATATTAAATCATATTTTAAATAAACATAATTTTAAAAAATTAATATAATTATTAATAAAATTTAAATTATAAAGTAATTTTAATAAAAAAATTAATTAATATAAATTAATTAAAATAAACAACTAAAAAAGATAGAGAATATTTGACAATGAAACGCAAAGAGAGAATCAAGATGGATTGACAAACCCTAGGACCTAGGTTCTTATGGTTTATGGGCCACACCTGCACGCGGCTACCAGGCACGTAACCTGACGGGCCAGCCTGGCCCGCTAGATTCTCCACATCCACACTCAAACCAATGTCTCTAAAAAAGCAATAAAAGAACCATATCTTGTACTCAATCATGTTTGTAGTTTTTTAGCAACTTTTGCAAAGAAACAATATAAGATCTGTATCTTTTATTAAATTATTATTATTATTATTATTATTATTAGACACCGATGCTTGTTAATCATGGCTCCTTTGTTCTCCCACTTGTACCCAAAGAATGGTGTTTTTCATTTTTTTATATATATTTTCAGTGCTTGCCACCTGTCTCATTTGATCCCAACTACTGACCTTTTTAATTTGCTTTTTTTTTCCGTGCAATTAGACACATTTAGATAAAATCTAATTCTATTTTAAGGCGATCTCCGTACATATATTTTGAACAAAATGGGGCTTTTTTTTAAATATTGCATTTTTTAATTATTTACTAAAATAAGTATCTTTTAGATTAATTACCAAAAATCTGTAAAAGTCTAGTGGAGATATCTTTACATGTATATTTTGAACAAAATGGGGCTTTTTTTTTAAATATTGCATTTTTTAATTATTTACTAAAATAAGTATCTTTTAGATTAATTACCAAAATACGCAAAAAGTACCATGGAGTGTACTTACATTGTACTTTTTTGCACATGGGTAATATTTAAATTTTTTTTTTCAATTTTATAATAGTTTTTTATATAAAATTTTACATTTACAACCTTACAAATTTTTTAATTAATTTTTTCACAAATCTATTTATATTTTTCAATGGTTTTTTTATATAATATTTTACGGTTTAGTCCTTATAATTTTTTTAAATTAAAATTTTTTTCACAACTCTATTTAAAATTTACAATGGTTTTTTAATATAGTACTTTACTTTTAAGTCCTTATATAAGAGAACCTTAGTGTTGTAATCGGGATATAGTTCCGAACTCTCAGAACATCTTCAAGTAATACGAGAATTCCCGAGTTTGATCTTAGGACCTTCGTTTTCGCTTTAGATCTTTTATTTATCCTTTTCATCCGTTTAGAGTATGATATTTGCTTTTTTTTTTTATTACAAATGACATGTGTTAGAAAGAATTTTAATTAAAAAATATATATAAGGACTTAAACGTAAAGTATTATATTAAAAAACCATTGTAAATTTTAAATAGGGTTGTAAGAAAAAATTTTAATTTAAAAAAATTATAAGGACTAAAACGTAAAATATTATATAAAAAAACCAGATTTGTGAAAAAATTGATTAAAAAAATTTGTAAGGTTGTAAATGTAAAATTTTATATAAAAAACTATTATAAAATTAAAAAGAAAATTTAAATATTACCCATATACAAAAAAGTACCATGCAAGTACACTGCATCCTACTTTTTGCGCATTTTGGTAATTAATTTAAAAAATACCTATTTTAGTAAATAATTAAAAAAAATGCAATATTTTTTTAAAAAAAAGCCACAAAATGGTGGCATAAAATATAGGTTTTTTTAAATATTAAAAAAAATATTTACTAAATTATGCATGTTTGGAAATATTTACCAAAATACGCAAGTTTCTCCCGTTTTCCCATTTTTTTTATTTTAAAAAAAATCAAATGATTGTTTACTTTTGCATTATCAGGCTTTCTTTGCATTTTAAAAAAAAAACAAAAAAAAAAGCGAAAAAAAACTAAACAACCAACCGTTTGCATTATCAGACTTTCTTAGTATTTTTAAAAAAGCAAAAAAAAAAAACTTTACTAACGGATATAAATTTATGGTATAATCACTCAAAAATAGTCCTCATGCTTTTTCTCTCTCCTTTTTGGTCCTCTCTCGAAATGCTCTCATTAGTCACTCTCTTTGAAAATGTGCCCACTTGGGAAAAAGCTCGTCAGGTCCCTCTACTTTTAAAAATGTGCCCACTCTAAGTGGGCACATTTCTAAAAGTAGAGGGACTCATGGGAGCATTTTTAACTAAGTGGGCACATTTTCAAAAAGTAGAGGGACTAGATCTGGAAAGCAGTAATGACAAAAGCAGGGAAAGAGAAAGAAATAGAAGGACCAACTAGGGTATTATACCTAAATTTATCCGTTAAATTATTTTATTATTATTTTTTCTTATATAATGCCCACTTCCCACTTCATACTATCTCCCCCCATTCTCATTTTCTCCCATTTTAATCTTATTTCAAGTTCTAATTGTTCTAATTGTTTGAGTGTTTTATACTTACACGTGTACGTGATTTTTGTTGATAATTTTTGATGGCGTTCTTAAGATTACAGAGTGATCACATTTCATCCATTTGGTCGGAAAAGGTAATATTTTTGTATACTTAGATAACGTTGAAATTAATTATTTATTAATAATTATATTAAGACATTAGTTTCACATAATAATTTTTTTTTATGTCATACTTATTAATCGTATCTTATTAGCGGCCGAAGCATGTTTGATTAGATAACGCACTATATTTTTAGGGTAATTTTCTTATCAATAATTGTATCATGTCATAATTAATTATTGTATTAATAATTATTATATTAACCTTGAAGAATGTTTACTTAGATAGCCTAGTATATTATTTGGTTATTTTTTTATTATTAACTGTATTAAGTCATTATTTTATATTAATGATTGTATTATATCATAATTATTAATCGTATTAATAATTATCTTATTAGCACCCCAATCATGTTTAATTAGATAACCCACTATATTTTTAGAGTAATTTTTTTATTATTAATAATCGTATTATGTCATTAGGTTTTATGAATAATTTTATTATGTCATAATTAATTATTGTATTAATAATTGTAATATTAACCTTGAAACCTAACATATTATTAGGTTATTTTTTTATAAATAATTGTATTAAGTCATTATTTTAGATAACCAAGTATATTATTATGTTAATTTTTTATTGTATTAATAATTGTTATATTATGGTGAAGCATGTTTATTTAGATAACCTAGTATATTATTAGGTTAATTTTTTATTAAAAATTATATTAAGTCATTAGCTTATATTAATAATTGTAATATTTCATAATTATTAATTGTATTAATAATTATATTATTAGGTTAGATAGATGATGTATTACATAAATAGCACACTAATGTTTATGGTTTACTCTTCAATCATATTTAATTTTTCGATGGCATATGTTCGGATTTATGATTTTTTTCATGTCTTATATTTTTTGAAGTCAACCTATTTTATTTTTTCATTTAATATGAAATTGATTAATTTATAACTTTCTACAGCCTGATCGGGTTCTTAGGTGTAGACATGTGTCTATCGTAGAGCCTCCTCCAGAAATCATAGGCCTTTTAAGAGAATCCGGGTTTTATCATGCGGCTCAAATTCGTAATTTCCTAATTGATGCCGCTCTTGTGAGCGCATTAGTGGAGAGATGACGGACTGAAACACACACGTTCCACCTTACATGTGGTGAGACAACAATCACGTTAGAAGATGTGGAGCTATTACTTGGCTTACCATTAACGACCACGAAGTTATCAGACAGACTTCCGGCTTAGGAAGTGCAGTCTGTGCATAGTTGCTTGGATTGGTCCCACCGGCGAAGCAAAGGAAAGGTCAGAGTGTAACTCTAACGTGGCTTGAGGAAACATTTGGCATGTTGCCATACGATGCAGGTCAACGACAGATAGAATGTTATGTACGTGCCTATATCCTAAGGCTTATCGGTCGTGTCCTCATGCCAGATATGTCTCAGAATAGGGTTCATCAAAAGTGGTTACCACTTCTAAGGGATTTTACAGAAGCAGGAAGATACAGTTGGGGTTCAGCATATCTAGCAACCTTGTACATGTCTTTATGTCGTGCATCCAACAAGGATATGAAAAATATCAGTGGATCTATGATATTACTTCAATCATAGGCATGGTACAGGATTTCAAGTATATCCCCTCGAACCCGTGCTATCGTATCCTTTCCTCTGGCTCGAAGGTGAGAGCAAATTAAATTGATGATTCATTTTACACTTAATTATAATACATTGAAATTATAATTCATTCTCATTTTTTAGGTGGGCGCACATTGAAGTGGATGATGATAGCCGCAACAACAAGCACAATGTGAAGATATATAGGCAGTTACTAGATCGGTTGGAGATGCAACAGGTAATGTTGTTAAAAAAACTGATAATTCATACACATACTTTAGGTATTAATAATCGTTGATTATTTGGTAAATAATTTTGAACAGTTTATATGGCGGCCTTATGATTCGAACGAGATAATCGCACAAGTGCCACATGACATTTTCGCGAACAGACCTTTATGGACTGCGTTTACATCATTGATTTGCTTCGAAGTTGTCGAGTGGCACCAAACAGATTGAGTGATAAGACAATTTGGCTTCGCCCAAGGTGTTCCTCTCAATCCAGTTTGCATTGGACCGACCCATGATCATGATCTTCGTGGCAGAATTGACACAGATTGGGCATTGATGCACAAAAGATGGATTGGATACTGGAGAGATAGAGCGTCACGTTGCCTCAGCCTCTATGTTCCTGCCAGGAATAACGCAATGTCGGTGGAACATTATGACTGGTATACTACTAATACCATACTATTTTTATCGACAGATCAGGACCTATTGGATCCTCGTACGAGAGGGAACACTCTTCTAACGCCCCTCAGAGCGTTTCCAACAGTAGTTGTAAATGTGTCACCACCGAGTCCTCCTGTACGAAGACATCGTCGGCATAGTTCTCGGGCAGAACACGACGAGGCACATATTCCTTGACACCCACATCATGAAGGGTACCAGCCATTTCACTCATCAGATGATATCAACGTTACTCAATCATCTCATCTCCATAGATTTCCTCTAGTTGAGCCCAGCAGATACTCGGTTGATTTCGGGATGGAATTTATGCAGAATTTATTTGAGTATTAACCTCATCCACCTATGGAACGCGGACAATCTAGTCGTTCATCTTCATTTCGGCAACAAGACTGGGAATCACCCCCAAACCCTTCATACTTTGCTGTGAACCTGAACACTCCAGCCTCAGCAATACACAATTCGGATGAATCATCTGATGACGACCCGCCAGCCGAGCAAGCACGAAGACCTAGGCTATGGGGACTGCCTGACAGAGATATCCATCCACCTCAATGTTTTACTGAGAGGTGGCAGCGTAGACGGTAGAGTAGACTCTTGTATTAGTTGTTGTTTTTCTTTATTGTGTGCACAAAACCATCTGTAGTATTTTTTTGCTTGGTGTTGTATGTTGTGTATTTTTGAAAGTTACTTTTTCTTTGCATTTGTTTTTTCTTCATATGCTTTAACAAAAGGCTTTAATTATAAGTCATTGCATGTTATAATTATATGGAAGGTTTATGTCACACCCACCCCTTCTACCGAGGTAAATGTGGCACCCATCAGTTAAAATTCCCTTTTAACTGGAAACTGACACCCTGTTTTAAACAAAAAGCGGACCTACTGAAATCACAATTTACAATTTTTTTCACCAAGTACGAGGTTCAAATACATAAATACTAATAAATATAATTACTCTAATTTGCGGGTACAACCGCTACTGAGATCATGACACCAATAAGAAGAAAGAAAGAAATGAGGGACCCACTGCGAGTCCTGGACTCGACCCACGACTAGCTCTATACTCGATCGAGGCAATCTAGGGTCAGTGCTCCTGCAGACTACTGACACATTCGAGTTGGTCGGTGGTGGCTTAATAATTTCAAATACTAAAAATACGATGTATATAAAGTATATAAATACCAACTGCTCAAATAATTTTTCCAACTTTTCCAAAATACCAGAATTCTAGCAAAATACATTTTTAAAGAACTTTTGAAACATAAATTCATCATAAATCAATGTCAAAATAATCGATAATATAAAACCATTCTCAAATCCATAGCTCGAAAACTCTCCCCAGACTTAGCGTACGTCGCGACTAGGTTGGGAGCCGTCAGAATCTTCGTACCCTTGGCGTTGGCCCATCGGTCCCGTGTGGTGACCCCGGGATCCCGATGTATCATCCAATCGAGGGGCTCTACGCTCCCACGATCCGGACCAATCAACAATCGAGTCCACCACGCCACCTCTAAAAGGGTGGCCCGTGGGAACCCACTATCTGCGATGAGTCGGGGCCTTAGCCGCCGTCAGCCATCAAACCAACATGTAGATGCGACGAACAATACAAAGTCTGTATAAATCATATCACATGGTCCTTATCCGGGACATTCGCGATGACGATACGTGCATAATATCGAGTAAAATCCAAATACAAAAATACCATTCCTATGCCGGGAATGAAAACCAATTCCACAAATATTGTTGGTAAAACATTTTTAAAATGCTCACATGATTTCACAAATCATTTCCAAATCAAAAGCATATATAACCATCAAAAAAATAAATACATGAATTGAATAATTAAATCACATATACATGTATTTTTCACTATTCACAAATACATATAATTATACCAAAGCGATGTATCAATACGATTGTCAGGAACATCAACGGCAAGTAAATATACGTATATTTTAACCTTATACGCAAATTAAACATGATAAAATGAAATACTTAAATAATTATTTCCAAAATACTAGCCATTAAACAGTTATTTCAAAATAATAATAATTAATCAATTATTTAAAATAATAGCCACTACCAACTCACCTGGTGTCCTTGGGTTAATTCCCAGACCTGGAACTCCCTCCTAAGCCTGAACAACACCTAACAGAATAATATAATAAAAATAAATATCACATTGAAACCCAAAAGAAAATACAAAAACCAGTAATTGACTCTCTAATTGGGCCCACTTATTCCAATCGGTTAAAACTCGGCCTTGAATAGTTAAATCGGTCTCCAATTGCACTTAAATTAACTTAATTTAGGCTAAACACTGCTGAACCAATTTGAACCAAGATCAATTCCACTGAACCAAGTTTAATTGCACTGAACCAAACTCAATTTCACTGAACCAGATTGAACCAACCCAATTCTTATACAAAATTTCCTGGACCAACTTGGTTCAACCGAACCCAAATTTTCTTGAATTGGTTCAGCCAAAATCCTTAGCCCAACATCCAAACCAAGCCCAAATCAATCTCAACCAACTCAAATTAACCAAACAATTCAATTCCAACCACACTCAATTTGATTTGATCAAACCTAGACCAAATTAATTCAATTAAACCCAACCACACCAATTCTCATTCAAACCCAAGTCCATCTCAACTTGATTTGATCAAGCCCAACTCAACCAAATCAATTCCAACTTGGTTTTAATCTAATCAAATCAATTGGACTAACTCAACCCATTTCAATCCAACAATCATCATTAACACCTTAATCATCATAATCATCAATTTAATTAACTAAACCAAATTTTAATCTCGGTGCTACTGATAGCGCTACTGATGAAATCCAGTGAGCAACTCCACCCAATCCAAAGCAATTTCATCACAAATCTGAGGTTTTTCGACACAAATTTCATCTCAAAACAACACCCTCATCATTCTCATTAATATTTCTTCAAATTCATCAACATTTTCATCAAATCCAACCATAAATACATATATATACATGCATACATACACATGCAAAAACAATACAGAGGAAGCTCTTACCAAAGCCAAGTCATCCCTCCCATGAGCTCACTCCGACCCGATCTCCAAAGTCCTCTCCTTAAAACCTCAAATTTCTTCCCATTTCTTCATAACCCTCGGGATTCTTGTAGCAAAATGGTGGAGAAGAAGATGAACAACACTCAAGCTCTAGATTTTTCTCCAAATTTAACTTTCAGCCGAAATTTACATTTAGTCCCTCAAAACATAATTCCTTACAAAACAGTCTCTGAAAAACTCACAAATGGTCCCTGAATTATAAAATAGTATTCTCAAAAGATCCTTTCAAATTATCCAATGGTCCTTGAAGTATAACACAATATTTCCATATGATCCCTTCAACTTACCTTTCAGTCCTTGGTTTCCATAAATATTTTATATCAATCCTTTTTCTATTACTCTTTAACCCAAAAATCTTTTATAAACTTTTTACACTTAAGTCCTTGATTACATCACTTGGGGTTTCTCAACAATATTACTCGTAGAAAAAAATCTTCTATGAACTATAGTAATACCCTGAATATATTTTTCCAACGAGTTAATCACGAGGTTCGAGGTATTACTGATCCTTTCCTTAAGAAAATTTAGTCCTCGAAATTTCCTTAACATCGTCAATCGATATCATTTGAATTTCACTTACTTGTTCCGAATCATTCTCTTGTTCCAAATATGCTCAATAGTAAATAACAATCTTTGTGAAAGGATGTCCAAGTATCTGCGATGATCAAAGTGAACTGATTCCTTCTATACGATTGTTATACATGGTATCTGACACTCTTCGATGTGTTACTCGGCTTCCTCACTTCCAAAAACTCATACTGATAAAAATAATCTTGTATTTTTCCACAATCTAGAAGAAAAGCAACTTCTTATTTACAAGTAGGAATACATCATCTTTGGAGATACACAAGTGGAATACAAACATCTCAAGCACACAAGTGGTAGTACAAACAGGTTATTCCACTATTCACAAGTCTCATATAACTACTGAACCTCATCCTTGTCTGCGGTTTCTGCGGTTCAACCTTTCCCGGTTCCATTGCTCAACTGCTGCACCATAGTTAAGGACTGCATGGGCATCATCATATGCCGTTGCAAACTCCTCAGAAACTCCATACCTCCTTCTCAATTCTGGCATATGACTCTCGTCTAGGTGAAAAGCGTTCCATGTAGATATTCCTCGACTCACGAGCAACTATAGAGCTAAAATCTCTGGTATTCATAGTTACCACATAACGAGCTTGTGGGACATAAACATCAGTCATTGCTTGCTCTTGATTACCAGGTGTAATAACAGAACTAGAAGATGCTGAGGCAACAAGAGTAGAGCTAGAGGGTACTTGAGCAGCATTATTGGTTTCCATCTCTTCTTCCCTCTTTCGTTCCTCCTCTCTCCTTCTCTGTTCCTCCACTTCTCTTCTATGTTCTTCTTCCTCTCTTTGCTGCTCTTCCAGGAAATATCTCTCTACTCTTTCTCTATTATACCTTGGAGGAGGTCCTCGTCTCAGTCGTCTCAAACGCCTTGGTTCCATTACTCAAAAATCCTTAAGACACTCAAAATCCCACTGATGAAAAATGCAAGTATGATCTTCTCCTCTATTTAAACACAATTAAACCACACTCAGAGGAGCTGGCTATAATTCATCCAAATTCAGACAAATCAAGCTCGAATCAATGTCACGTCGTGACACACCTTTTAAGAATCAACAGAAAGGTGATAAAGAAGACTGGTTACTCACGGGCTAAATCCCTCATATCTTAAACACAGGTATGTCCAAAGTATCTTTCAAATCACTGATGCAAATCAGCATGTGCGGTCAACAAAGAGAATGCCAAATACCCTTCTTTGGCGACTTTTTAAGTAAACTTATTTTTAGATAAAACCAATTCCAATAATTATCTCAACCCGTGACCCTAATCACAGTGCACTGCTCAGCTCTCTGCCTCAAATGTCAAAACCTACTATCAGCTCTCATTCCAAATATGCAACTTAGGGTTTTTAACACTGATTGGAGAGTCTTAATACTTCTCTCGGGCCCTTAACTTTTCCGTCTAATCACTACTAAACCCTCTAAGTCTAGACATGACTTCTAAACTTAGGCTCGGATCACAGACCCGTAATCTCTACCCAACCGGGGATATCTCAACCTCACATCCGATACCAAAAGATGTCACACCCACCCCTTCTCACAGAGGTAAATGTGGCACCCATCGATTAAAAATTCCCTTTTAACTGAAGCCCGGCACTGTTTTTAAACAAAGAGGCACTCTACAAATCACGATTTACAATTTTTCACCAAATGCGGGTTCGAAATACATAAATCTGATAAATATAATTACTCTAATTTGCGGAGTACAACCGCTTTCTGAGATCATGACACCAATAAGAAGAAAGAAAGAAATGAGGACCCACTGCGGTCCTGGACTCGACCCCTGACTAGCTCTATACTCGATCGAGGCGATCTGGGGTCATGCTCCTCTGCACTACAGACACATTGAGGTTGGTCGAGTAGTGGCTTAATAATTTCAAATACTAAAAATACGATAGTATATAAAAGTATATAAATACCAACTGCTTAAATAATTTTCCAACTTTTCCAAAATACTAGAATTCTAGCAAAATACATTTTTAAAGAACTTTTGAAACATAAATTCATCATAAATCGATGTCGAAAATAATCGATAATATAAAACCATTCTCAAATCCATAGCGAAAACTCTCCCGACTTAGCCGTCGCGACTAGGTTGGGGGCCGTCAGGTCTTCGTACCCTTGACGTTGGCCCATCGGTCCCGTGTGGTGACCGGGATCCCGATGTATCATCCAATCGTGGGCTCTACGCTCCCACCGATCTCGGACCAATCAACGATCGGGTCCACCACGCCACCTCTAAAGGCGGCCCGTGGGAACCCACTATCTGCGATGAGTCGGGCCTTAGCCCGCCGTCACCATCCAAACCAACATGTAGATGCAGCAACAATACAAACTGTATAAATCATATCACATGGTCCTTATCCAGGACATTCACAGTACGATACATGCATAATATCAGTAAAATCCAAATACAAAATACCATTCCTATGCCAGGAATGAAAACCAATTCCACAAATATTGTTGGTAAAACATTTTAAAATGCTCACATGATTTCACAAATCATTCCAAATCAAAGCATATATAACCATCAAAAATAAATACATGAATTGAATAATTAAATCACATATACATGTATTTTCACTATTCACAAATACGTATAATTATACCAAACTGATGTATCAATACGATTGTCAGGAACATCAACGGCAAGTAAATATACGTATATTTTAACCTTATACGCAAATTAAACATGATAAAATGAAATACTTAAATAATTATTTCCAAAAATACTAGCCATTAAACGCTTATTTCAAAATAATAATAATTAATCAATTATTTAAAAATAATAGCCACTACCAACTCACTCGGTGTCCTTGGGTTAATTCCCGGACACTGAACTCCTCCTAGCTCGAACAACACCCTAATGTAATAATATAATAAAAATAAATATCACATTGAAAACCCAAAAAGAAAATACAAAAACCGAGTAATTGACTCTCTAATTGGGCCCACTTATTCCAATCGGTTAAAACTCGGCCTTGAATAGTTAAATCGGGTCTCCAATTGCACTTAAATTAACTTAATTTAGGCTAAACACTGCTGAACCAATTTGAACCAAGATCAATTCCACTGAACCAAGTTTAATTGCACTGAACCAAACTCAATTTCACTGAACCAGATTGAACCAACCCAATTCTTATACAAAATTTCCTGGACCAACTTGGTTCAACCGAACCCAAATTTTTCTTGAATTGGTTCAGCCAAAAATCCTTAGCCCAACATCCAAAACCAAGCCCAAATCAATCTCAACCAACTCAAATTAACCAAACAATTCAATTCCAACCACACTCAATTTGATTTGATCAAACCTAGACCAAATTAATTCAATTAAACCCAACCACACCAATTACTCATTCAAACTCAAGTCCATCTCAACTCGAGTTTGATCAAGCCCAACTCAACCAAATCAATTCCAACTTGGTTTTAATCTAATCAAATCAATTGGACTAACTCAACCCATTTCAATCCAACAATCATCATTAACACCTTAATCATCATAATCATCAATTTAATTAACTAAACCAAATTTTTAATCTCGATGCTCATGATAGCAGCTTACGATGAAATCCGTGAAAGCAACTCCACCGATCCAAAGCAATTTCATCACATAAATCTGAGGTTTTTCGACACAAATTTCATCTCAAAACAACACCTCATCATTCTCATTAATATTTCTTCAAATTCATCAACATTTTCATCAAATCCAACCATAAATACATATATATACATGCATACATACACATGCCAAAAAACAATACAAGAAGCTTCTTACAGCTAAAGTCATCCCTCCCATGAGATGTTCACTCCGACGATCTCCAAGTCCCTCTCCTTAAAACCTCAAATTTCTTCCCATTTCTTCATGTAACCCTCGAGGTTCTTGTAGAAAATGGTGGAGAAGAAGATGAACAACACTCAAGCTCTAGATTTTTTCTCCAAATTTAACTTTCAGCCGAAATTTACATTTAGTCCCTCAAAAACATAATTCCTTACAAAAACAGTCTACGAAAAAAACTCACAAATGGTCCCTGAATTATAAAAATAGTATTCTCAAAAGATCCTTTCAAATTATCCAATGGTCCTTGAAGTATAACACAATATTTCCATATGATCCCTTCAACTTACCTTTCAGTCCTTGGTTTCCATAAATATTTTATATCAATCCTTTTTCTATTACTCTTTAACCCAAAATCTTTTATAAACTTTTACACTTAAGTCCTTGTTCTGTCCACTTGGGGTTTCTCAACAATATTACTCTGTAGAAAAATCTTACTGCAACTATAGTAATACCCTGAATATATTTTCCAACAGTTAATCACAGGTTCAGGGTATTACAGTTTACATCATTAAATATTACAACAAAAAAAGACATTTAGAGTACATTACGACCGACTACTTAAACCGACAATGTTGGGACAATTTCGGCAACTACGTCCTTCGTTGCGACATAAACTATAACGTTTTCGCTGAACACCTTCCCTAATATTCATCTCATTATGAATCCTTGTAGATTTTGGTCTACCTTTCGTTGGTCTTCTCATCGTAATAGCAGGACGTAGACGTAGACCATTATAAGGCTTCTAATATCCCTTATTTGATACCGGCTTAAACTCTTTACAATATACATTAAAAACTGTCTGAAGCCTATACACGTTGTCAACATTCTCCTCCCAATGTAGACGAATATATGAGCATGCTGCAAGGACATGCTGACATGGAAAATGTAGCGTATGAAAGCACCACAGTCGCAATAATGTGATCATAGGTTGATACGAAAACTACTAGCTTGTCGCCCACATTGTGGCGGTGACATCTCATCTACCATGGATGACTTCTCTTCACGGTCAAATTGACGAATATAAATGCTAGATACTGCTTGTTGATTTTCTTGGATTACCTTCATTAGTGATTCTGAGAAGATAAGGCCTGATGCAATCTGAGTTTGCGCCTGTACACCTTTCCTCACAAACAACTCGGCCATTTGGAAGTACGTTGATTTAACCATAGCTTATATAGGAAGGTTTCTTGTTCCCTTAAGCACTGAATTAACACATTCTGCGAGGTTGGTTGTTATGTGACCATACCTTCTCCCTTCTTTATCGAACGCTTGAGTCCACTTCTCCAGCGGTATGTTTGAATCCAGCTTCGAATGATCCTGTGAGATCATTGTTGATGAACACGTGTGATGGCCAATGTACTTTGTAATTTCCCAAAGCTATCTCTGCTTGCTGTAGGATGCGCGAACCCTCCAATTGCACCCATCGCCATATGACTTACATTTACCGGAGTATCGAGTCGGATCGGACTCGATAACTTTGTATTCGACAGATTTAAGTAAGCAGTAATGCTTAATTGCGGTCACATCATCATCTTTGCTTCGAAACCTCATGCCTACATGCAGATCTCCATCTGTCGTTGCTCCACTTAATGTGTCGGTATACAATAAAGGGTACTCCGAAAATTCTTGTGCGGACATTGCTTCCAAATCAATGGCCCGCATATGTGCTGGAGGCTCCATTGGTGCCATTGTGAAATTATGGCTGGTCATTGGAACGTCTTCAAGATTGCATTCTTCTAACTGAATGTCATCAACACTTGCTTCAGTGTCTTCCCCAAAGCTGTCACGATCGTCGTCCTCATCGTCTCCACTTGATCGCCCATACTGACTGAATTCAGTTTCATGAGTATCATGAAAAGAACTTGTTCCGCCTTGTAGATGTTGTGAATTACTAAAATAAATATTGGGTGGTGGATCATCTTGTGCCCTCCACTCCGTAGAGAGCCGTTCAGGTTCATTAACTTGGCATGGTGATGAAATCCTCTCCCGTCTCATATTGCGTTGAACTTCTTCATCTGGGGCTGTTTGTTGTTGGGAAGGAGCACCCTCGAAAGTTGCAGTACTGAACTCCACGTACAATTCAATAATGCCAATATCTGGATTTCTTTTGTGGTAGTCAAACATCATCCAAACATTTCGGTCATTACGTAATTTGAATGACAAATAACAAATCTTTCTAGATCCTAAAGAAATTGGGAGCCGGTATTTGATACATGAAACTCCTAAGTTGTCAGCAGTCTCAATGCTTTCTTCAATGGATCTCTTTAAATTTTCGTAAGAGATGTCATCTTAGACATAAAAATATTATTGATCCTCCGACGAAACTATAATTGTGTCTTCACTAGCAGTGATTGAACTATTGTAATAAACCAATACAAGTGAATTCTCTGCTATTGTTGAAGACAAGAAGAAGAAGTATGGGTGAGTGAGTTGAAAGAGAGTAAATAGTGTGCAAGAGTGAAAATGGGCTAATAATGTTAGCTTATATAAAGAGCTCGAATTTTGAAAATTTTATTTATGAACATTGCAGGTTTGACCGTATTAATTACTGATTGGTGCAGGTTTGACTGTCTTACTTTGTCCTAATCACTGAGTGGTGCAAGTGTGACCGGCGTACTTTATGCTGAATGGTACATGTTTGATTGTCCTACTTTGTCCCAATCACTGAGTGGTTCAGGTTTGAAAGACGTACTTTGTGTTGACTGGTACAGGTTTGACTGTCCTACTTTGTCATAATCACTGAGTGGTGCAGGTTTGATCGTCATACTTTGTGCTAATCACTGACGGGTGCAGCTTTAATCGATCTATTTTGTACTAATTACTGACTGGTGCAGGTTTGACCGACCTACTTTGTGCTAAGTACTAACCGGTGCAAGTTTGACCGTCTTACTTTGTGTTAATTACTGATCGGTGCAGGTTTGACTGACATACTTTCTACTAATTACTGACAGGTGCAAGTTTGACTATCCTACTTTGTGCTACTTATTGAACGGTGCAGGTTTGACCAACTTATTTTGAACTAATTACTGACAGGTACAGGTTTGAGCAACTTATTTTGAACTAATTACTGATCGGTGCAGGTTTGACCGACGTACTTTGTGCTAATCACTGACCGGTGCAGGTTTGACCGTCCTACTTTGTCCTAATTAATTACTGATACAAGTTTGACCAAACTACTTTGTACCAATTACTGACCGGTACAGGTTTAACCGACCTACTTTGTACTAAATATTTACCGGTGCTGGTTTGACAATCCTACTTTGTGCTAATTAGTAACAGTATAGGTTTAACCGTCTTACTTTGTACTAAGTATTTATCATTGTAGATTTAACCATCCTATTTTGTACTAATTAATTACCGGTGCAACTTTGATCGTTTTATTTCTAATATTTTTTAGGAATTGTAGTTTTTTTTAAAATAAAACGTTAAATATATATATCAACAATTATTTTTTAATTAAAAAATTAATTATATAAAAAGAATATTTTTATATAATGCAGAGAAAGCCTAATAATGCAAAAGTTAACAAATGTTTGTGTCACACCCACCCCTTCTACCGAGGTAAATGTGGTACCCATCAGTTAAAAAATTCTTTTTAACTGGAAACTGACGCCCCTCAAAAATCAAATCAGACTTACAAATCACAATTTACAATTTTACACTAACTACAGGTTCAAATACATATATACAACAAATATAATTGCTCTAATTTGCGGGTATAATCGCTACAAGATTACGACACCAATAACAAGAAAGAAAGAAGGACCCACTACAGTTCTAGACTCAATCCTGACTAGCTTTATACTCGATCAGGCAATCTAGGATCCGGCTCCTGCAACTACATCACATTCAGTTGGTCGGTAGTGGCTCAATAATTTCAAATACTTAAATACAGTGTATTTGAAGTATATAAATATCAATTTCTCAAATAATTTTCCAACTTTACCAAATACCATAATTCTAGCAAAATACATTTTTAAAGAACTTTTGAAACATAAATTCATCATAAATCAATGTCAAAATAACTGATAATATAAAACCATTCTCAAATCCACAGCTTGAAAACTTTCCCCAAGTTTAGCCGCCGTCGCGACTAGATTGGGAGCCGCCAAGGTCTTCACACCCTTGACGTTGGCCGATCGGTCCCGTGTGGTGACTTCTGGATCCCGATGTATAATCCAATCAGAGCTCTACGCTTCCACCTAATCTAGACAAATCAACGCTCAGGTCCACCACGCCACCTCTAAAGGCTGGCCCGTGGGAACCCACTACTGTAGTAGTCGGGCCTTAGCCCGCCGTCACCATCCAAACCAACATGTCGATGCAACAATAATACAAACTGTATAAATCATATCACAGGGTCCTTATCCAAGACAAGCATTCACATCTCGGAAATAAAACATTATTTTCCACAAAGCCAATGCCAAAAGTATAACAATGCATAAACCAGTAAATTCCAGATCCATGATACCATTCCTATATCAGGAATGAAAACGAATTTCACAAACAATGCCGATAAAACATTTTAATATGCTCACATGGTTTCACAAATCATTCCAAATCAAAGAATATCTAACCATCAAAAATAAATACATGAACCAAATAATTAAATCATATATATGTGTATTTTCACTATTTACAAATATGCATAATTATACAAAGCTGATGTATTAATACGATTGTCATGAACATTAACGACAATAAATATAAGTATATTTCAACATTTTACGCAATTAAACATGATAAAATGAAATACTTAAACAACTATTTCCAAAATACTAGCCATTAAATAATTATTTCAAAATAATAATAATAATCCAATTATTTAAAAATAATAGACACTACCAACTCACCTGGTCCCCTTGGGTTCCTTGCTAGATCTGGAACTCCCTCCCAAGCCTGAACAACACCTAACAAAATAATATAATAAAAAAATAATTTATGGTAAACACTGCTGAACCAACCTGAACCGACCTTAATTCCATTGAACCAAGCTCAATTTCACTGAACCAGCCTTGAACCAACTCAATTTTTATACAAAATCTGTTGAACCAGCTTGGTTCAACCGAACCCAAATTATCCTTGAATTGGTTCAGCCCAAATCCTTAGCCTAACATCCAAACCAAGCCCAAATCAGTCTTAACCCACTCAATTTAACCAAACAATTCAAGTCCAACCACACTCAACTTGATTTGATCAAGCCCAACTCAACCAAATTGAACCCAACTCAATCAATTCAATTCCACTCAACCAATTCAATTCTAACTTGGTTTGATCCAACCAAATCAATTTGGCTAAACCCAACCAATTTTAATCCAACCACCACCATTAACATCTTAATTATCATCATCATCAACTTAATTAACCAAGTCAAACCTTAATCTCGGTGCTACAGTAAATCCGGCAAATACCTCCACCATTCCAAACAATTTCATCACAAATACAAGATTTTTTCAACACAAAAATAATTTCACAACAATTACTTTTTCATCCTCATCAATATATATTCAAATCCATCATTTTTTTTTTTCAAATCTAACATATATACATGCATGCATACATACATGAAAAGTACAACACCAAGAAATCCTTACCAAGCCAAACCATCCTTCCGGCGAGCTTCCTCCGACGATCTCCAAGTCTCTCTTCTTAAAACCTCTAATTTCTTCAATTTTTTTTCCTATCGGGTTATGTAGCAGGATAAAGGAGAAAAAGATGAACAAACCCTCGAACTCTAGATTTTTCTCTAACTTGTGTTTTCAACCGAAATTCACTTTTAGTCCCTCAAAATATAATTCCTTATAAAAAAAGTCCCTGAAAAACTCACCAATGGCCCCTGAATTATGAAACAGTATTTTTAAAAGGTCCTTTCAAACTATCCAATGGTCCCTGTATTATAATACAATATTTCAAAAAGATCCCATCTTACCTTTCAGTCCTTAGTTTTCATAAATATTTCATATCAATCCTTTTTCTATTCCTCTTTAACCCAAAATCTTTTATAAACTTTCACATTTAGGTCCTTATTTTTCCACTTGGGTTTTCTCAACAAGATTACTCTGTAGAAAAATCTTACTGCAACTCTAGTAATACCCTGAATATATTTTTCAATAGTTATCCACAAGTTCAGGGTATTACAGTTTGACTTTTTTTAATCTTAAAAAAAAAAGAAGGAAAACGGGAGTTCATCTCCCGTTTTCATTTTTTTTATTAAAAAAATTATAAAATTTTTAAAACGGGAGAGTTTCTCCTGTTTTCAAAAATTTTTAATTAAATAAAAATATAGAAACTCTCCCGTTTTCTATATTTTTAAAATAAAAAAATAAAAAAAAGCCGAAAACGGGGAAAGTTTTACCGTTTTCCACCAACTTGCGTATTTTTGTAAATAATCCCAAACATGCGTAATTTAGTAGATTTTTTTTTGTAATATTTTAAAAAAAAGGCTAATATATATATATATATATATATATGAGAATCCATCATCTAGGGACGTCCCTAGATTTCAAATCTAGGGATGTCCATAGTAGCCATCAGATGAAAATCTGACGGCTCTTATCATTATGAACAGTAGAAACCGCGTTCTACAGTATTGTACAGTGATCGTGAACAGTAAAAAGATGTACAGTGTTTATATAATCAATCAACCATCGGATGATGATCCAACGGCTTAGATTTAAAACGTCCCTAGATTTGAAATCTAGGGACTTACTTAGATGATGTTTTCCCTATATATATATATATATGATGTGTTTTACATACATGTCTGAGTTATTATGAATTGGGTTCAAATAAATTAAAGGTTTGTCTGATCAAGAGATGAGAACATGACTAGTAATATAATATTGTTTAAAATGATTGAGTTATAGTATTTTTATATTTGATATTTAATAAGTAACATAAAAAAAAATTTGTGCTATTCCGCATTTAATTTGCATAAGTATTGTAAAAATAAAAATAAAGTTATTTTGATGTATTTTTATTTTATCAATTTTATTATAATAAAAATTTATTTAAAAAACAAATTTTAAAAAAAATGAAAATATATATTTATTGAGGTTGTTGGGATTATTGAGAAAAGATAAACAAATAAACAAATAGAATAGAAGAAGCAAAAAAAGGCGATGATACAAAAAAAGAAAGAGGGGAGGGGCTATGTTCTTCGAGGAAAACTTATCTTGAATCAATTTAAGCAAGATGATCTACTTTGTTTAGGATTATTTTCTTTTTGTGAATGTCTTAATTTTGTTTTAAATACCACTCTGTCACCATTATCTTATACGGCTTATATTTTAATTATGATACAAAAAAAATATTTAATCATGCTTCATACTGTTAAATATAAATATTTTTTTGTCTTAGATGAAAAGATTACATGTAAGTTTATATATGAGCTTGATATCTATCATTTAAAGTTGCTGATTTAAAGTTGCTGACATGGTGATATATGACATAACAACTCTCCAAATGACATGCCATGTGTTGTCATATCATCAATTAAGGGTCCGTTTGGATCACGGAATAAGAATGGTAATGGTAATGAGAATGAGAATGAGAAAAGTAATGGTAATGGTAATGGGAAAAATAATGGTAATGGTAATGAAAAAAGTGTTTGGTTGAAAGGAATAAATATTGGGAATGAAAAAAGTGACATAGAGAATTAAATAGTTTTATTAATTATTTTATTTAATTAAATCTGTGTAGGGGCAAAACTGTCATTTCTCTTTTAATTATTATAATATTTAAATGACTCAATTTATATTAATTATTATTTACTTTAATTATTATAATTAGTTATTTAAATTAATAATTATTATTTAATTAAATCTATGTAGGGGCAAAACTGTCATTTCACTTTAATTATTATAATATTTAAATGACTCAATTTATATTAATTATTATTTACTTTAATTATTATAATTAGTTATTTAAATTAACAATTATTATTTAATTAAATCTTAAGTATGGGCAAAAATGTCATTTTACTATCAATAATGTTTATTCCCCTTCATGCCCCCCAATTTTGGGGGTAATCAAATGCCTTTACTATGCACCATACAATTATCTACAGTACTCATTACTAAGCTAATAGTAAAATACCCAAACATAGACATATATCCCTATTAGCAATCAATCCCATGCCAATAGTGCCCAATCCCTTCATCCAAACACAACCAATAGATATCATGTTATACCATGTCAACAATTTCAAATGGCAAATGCAATGAAAGTCAAAAAAGAATTATGATTTTAATAAAATTACATTAAGTTTATATGTGAGCTTGATATCTATTATAATTTATTAGAAGTTATTTAGCCTTGATTGTACATGTATAAAATTATTGCTTAAATATGTAAGAAACATGACTGAGATGGTGCCATTTAGAAATTTGAAGATTTTTTTTTGACAAAGATGAAAGTGTGGGAATTGAGCTATAAAATTAATGGACAAAAAGATATATTTTATATAGAGGTTGTTTGGTTGTTTGTAAGTGAAATTACAGTGTAAATGAAAATATTGTATTTTGAGTTACATCACAACTATTTGATTTGCTGCAATTTGAAATGGTGTACTTCTTTTTTCTTTGTTTGGTTTGATATAAGTTGTGGGGTATAATTACCATATAAGTGAAGTGGTAAGATTACCCCTATCACATATTGTTAACACTAGTTATTTAATATTATTTATAATTTTTTAATTATATACTATGATTCAATTATATCTTTAAAAACTATTAATTATTTAACTCTCATTAATTATAATTAATATTAATTAAAAAATTGGTGGTTTATTAAATTTAAAAATTTTAATATAATCCAATTATATGCCATAAAAATATTTTTCTATATAAATTAAATAGCAACTAATATTTTAAAATATAATATTAAATAAATAAAGCATAAATAACTATTTTTGTAATCATGCTATTGCATATGCTACAAAATTTGATTAAACATATTTTATAATATGTCATCAACATTCATACATAATATGCATCTCCACAATATGACATTTGGCATCAATCTTCAAAATATGGAATATGTACAATACAATATTTGACATTTACAATCACAAAGCTAACACATACATAATACATCCATTACAATACACAAATATAATCAACTTAGAACATTAAATGCACCATTAAACATTCATTCGAAATGTAACATCTTAAAAAATACAACGTTAGTCCAAATTTAGCATCATTAAAAGTTCAACAAAACAAAAAACAACATTGGTCAAACTTTAAAATCATAATAAGTTCAAGAAAAAAAAATACAACATACCACAAATACATAATAGCACATAACAAAGTTCCAACAACTTATGCTCAATTGCTAGCCCTTAGTTGGTTAAGAAAATCATCCATCCAAAGGCATCGAAGGGAATGGGTTTTATTTATAAACCTAGTTGCTAGAGGAATATTTTGAAGCAAATAATCATATGTTCGTTGGAGATCATACTTCGTATAATGCTCAGTCAAATTCATAATCTCATCAAACAATTGCTTGCTTATAACTTGCCTCTTGTCTGCCTCTAATGCATTTGTAATTCTTCCTAATTGATGCTCAACATTGCTCATGATCTTTTCCTCCGCTTTACCCCGTTTTCCTTGCTTTTTGCTCTCCTTGGCCTTAGAAGTGGAACTTGCCGGTGTGTTATTAGTAAGAGGTTGGTTTGATGCAAAATCATCAAAGTCATTGAAACATTGGGTCTGATTGTCGAAATCAATTATTTGTGATGTTGGTGGTTGTTCCATGTGTGAACTCAAGCCTTTAGAGCTTTGTGAACTTGTTCTTGCAAAAGATCCTGTGGCTTGGCAATTGCCACATACAATATCCATCTTTTCATAATCTTGAATTGACTTATTGATATAGTGCTCCTCCCCCGGATGTGCTTTAAGAAAAACATACATTTTATAATTAGGACCAATACACAAATCGTACATAAATTATTAATCATATATTCCAACTTAGAACTTACTTGTATATATATTTGGTATTCCTCCTCGCCCATAATAATTTTTTTTTCTTGGAATCATCCCACGACACTCCACCTAAACTCTTGGAGTTTTTTTTATTATCAACCATATTTTCCTTACTAAAGGTGATTGCTGACATGGGTGTCATTCACCACCATGTTAAACCGTGCGCTAATAGCTCTTGCGGTAGCAATAATAGCAACACTCTTAAATTCTTTATCAGATTTAAGGCCAAGATTTTCTTTTTCAACTAAACAGCTTAGCATGAATGATGTAATGATAGCTGTCCACCGGAAATTGGTTGACGTCCTGCTTCCAACAAAATCTTGGCTTTCTAATGGTATCTCTTCAAGCTCCATCTATTATGAAGCTACCTTCAATGGAGAACAAAATTTACAAACCAATATATCACATACTTGGTAATATTCAATTACAAAATGCAACCAATGTATCCTCAAAAACAAGGTAGAAAATTAATTTATAGAAACTATATTACAAAAGCAAGCTTCAAGGCAATATTTGCCAAAGTATAATTAAACAAAAATAATTACAATCTTACTAGTTTATAACATTAACACAAGTCATACAAACAAAAATAAAGAAAAGAGTATAACATACGAAAATACTTTTATCTATTATTCCACATGTAATTCATGATTGTAACCCATACTTGGGAGTGTGTTCCCATCTCCTATACATTTGGTTCCCATTCTTCCAGATTTGGTATGTAGATGTTATTACCTCTTTGTAAAACATAATTATATAGAATACAATAAGCGATGGCAATATCTACTTGAGTTTAAAATGATAAACATGGTCTCGAAGTTAGAATTTTGAAACAGTTTTTCAAAGTTCCAAATGCTCGTTCCACCAAAGTACTGAAAAAGAAATACCTATAATTAAATAATTCTTTGCTAGTTGATGGTGTACGTGTACTAAGTTCTTTGAGATGGTATCGAACACCACGAAATGGTGAAATAAACCCAGGTCGTGTGGAGTATTCGGCATCTACAAGATAATATTTACCTATAAAAATATAGTTTGAAGTTATTCCACAATTGCATCAGTTCAAATATTTTAATGTTAATAATTTTATTATAGTGATAAAATACCTTTTGGCTCTCTAAGTCCATCTTCTCTTTCCAAAGCATTTCGAAGGACAAGTGCGTCATGTGCCGAACCTTCCCACTCGGCCAATACATATGTAAATCTTATTACAAAATCAACCACGGCTAACATATTTTGAGTGGGATAAGGTTTTCTCCCACAAAAACGTGCTACAATTTTAGTTGGAATAGATGCGTGGATGTGAGTACCATCAAGTGTCCCAACACAATTCTAAGCAATTAACAACCCAACTATTAGTACTATGTAAGGTTTGATTGAAAGATTGTAATCGTATAACCTTTGAGAATTTACCTTAAAATATGGCATAAGTCTTTGATCTTGTATGATGATTGGACTAGTAGTCATGCTAGGTGGTTAAATTAATTCACCCCGAAGTTCTCGAATAGCATATAAGACATGATTGAAGTATTGGCTAATAGTTTCTCCGAAGCATAGAAAATTAACTCCAATGATTCTATTTCGCACATTATGGCCAAGAATGTGAAGAAACATGGCCACTTGCTCTTCGACACTTATATGTAAAGTGTCGATTAATAATCCTTTTGATTTTAGTAAATCACACAATCCGAAAAATGATGCTCTTTTCATTCTCAACATGGCTATACTAGCTTCGTCAGAGGCATATATTATTCTTGAAATATAATTTGAACATTGTTCATCCCTGTTGTAATATAGCTCCAATGGCAAATTAAATCGCCTTCTTTTATACCATGTCAACACCAAAATGGTAATAGCAACAATTGAGGCAACTGCAACATTTTCATCTCTGTAATTTGGTTCCATCTAGAGTATATTACAATAATCATCAAAAGGTAAATATGCCTCCGTAAAAATATCATGCAAAATATTCTAGCAAATAATAATGTTATAAAAAAGAAATTGTCACAATGCACATCATATGGACTACTTAAATTTATCAGGAAGAAAAAGAAAAAAAAAATCTTATTATTAGGAAAGACAAGATCTTTTTCATCTACTTTAATTTTATAAAAATCATCTACTTTAATTTTATAAAAACCCTCGAGGGGTTTCCAAGCAGTGTTTCATTTTATCATAATATATTATTATATATACATACATCCTTCACTTTCTTACAACACTGACAAAGTCCAATAAATAATTTATCTAATAAAAACCAAAAATGAAAAATGATGCATATTGATACTACAATAAATCTATTTTCCCCCTCGGCCATCGTTTACTGCTAAGAATGGCCATCATTTATCATCCTTTTATAATAATAATATTATTATTAACATTATTAAATATGTTGTATTTAGTCTTATCAGATCCTCAATAATTTTGGTAATTCAAGTTGGTTGTCAAGCTTTCAATTGGGTTGGTTCCTCATCAAATTTTTCCAAGCTAATCTCAGATCCTTAACCAAACTTTCAACAATACAATGAGATGCCTGTTACAGTGAAGATGAAGGAAATTACTAGTTTGAGTAAATACATAGGCTAAGCAAGGATATGAAGAATTAGAATTATATATATTAATAGTTCTTATAAGTAAGGTATACACCGATGATAAGTTATTCATCTTCTCACAAAATATCTAGTTTAACATATGGTTAAACAAATAGGGAATGGTTTGGTTATGCAAAAGCAACATTCTTGATGTCAGTGGTTGGCTTAATGATTTGGGCTATAAATAAGAATCTTCAAGCTAAATGCATGGAAATTCTGGTGCCTACAGCCTCAGAGCAAATGACAATGGAGAACTTGGCTTCAGCTAAGCATGCATTGGATAAATTTCGAGAAGTTCTTTAAATCACAAACATCATCACATTGAAAGTTCAGTCAATACTAGTATCAAGAGCTTCGAAGGTAAGATTCACAAACCAATGCCTCAACAGAAACAGAAATTCAAAGTCAAAGGTTGTAATTTTGTTTTATTTATTTGTTGTAGCATGCAAACATGGTGATATGGGTGGCATCTGGAGTTGTCGTTGTGCTGATGATAGTTCCATTGAAGTTCATTCTAATGGGTTAGATCATGTACTTGTTTTGTGTTACCAAAACAACAAGTAAAATCAGGAAGTCTATTTCTAGAGATCAGGGAGTAGAATTAGGAAGTCTATTTCCAAATACAAAACACAATTGAGAAAAATGGGGGAATCAGCTAGTCAAATAAGAACCAGGCAAAGCCATTGCACTAACTCTTCATCTTAGATCATAATATAGATTGGACTACAAAAAAAAAACAATACCTGGTGTGACTCCTCTAGACTAATAATAACTCTATCAGCTTAGGGAACAACCTGAGTTCAAACAAAAACACCAAAAGTAGAAAAGCAACAACTTGATAGAACAAAGGATAACCTAGATTAACATGAGCAAAGAGAAACCTTGGATGGCTCCAATTTCTTTTCGGCTATGGTGGCTCTGACCGAGCAGCGTCACGACATAGCATGAAGAGGGTGCGAACGAGATGGAGACAGGCGGGCGAGAATGAAGGGCTTGATGGATGCGAGAAAAGAGGACGACGGCTTTGATTTTGTCAAGTGGTGAAGGTAATAAAAGGCTATGATGGTGATTTTAACCCTTTACATTTTACTACATTTTCACTAACAACCAAATTGGTTGTGAGTCAAATTATAGCAAAAGGACATGATGGTGCATTTACTTTTATATTTAAATGGTATTTTATAGCAAACCAAACACACTAATACATGTAAAAACACTTACTTTACAGCCACTTACATCTACTTATATGCAACCAAACATCCCCATAGTGTTTGGATCCAAAAGCAAAAGGAAAGCGAGAGTAGGGGTAGACCTTTATTTGATTAATAAAATTTTAATGAGGTAAATTATATATTATATAATAATTTACCAATTTTACTCTTATTGTAAAAGAAGTTGTACAATTAATTAAAAGTATTGATTGTATTATAGTTTTTTAAAAGTTATAAATTTTTTTTAAAGGTTTGCCCCCTTCTCCCCCCCAAATCGGGGGCGAAGGAAAAAGAGGTTTCTGAGGGTTTTGGGGAGTCAGAGTTAACCTTCATTTCCCTTTATTAAATTATTTAAAAAAAAAATTACCCAAAAGGGTTTACCTTGACTCTTATTAATCATCCCTTTACTTTATTTTTTCTTCTAAAACCTCAATCCAAACATAGATAAATTTGAGACATTGCAAGGTGTATGATATCTTTAACACTGTTATGTCAAGCAAAATACATTCACATATTTAACACTATTAAGCAAAAGGTCATTCAAAAACATACATAAAGCCATAAAGTTGAAAATAGTAAAGTTACACAAAAGGAACTCAAGTGTTACATAGTAATGGATTTATCCTAAAACAATGCTAGTCATCCAACAAAAATCAAACATAAATAACAATTTAGACGAGTTCAAGAAGATAGAGGGAGCCCGACGTAATAAAAATAATGTAAAGCTATGAATCACTACCCCAAAAAAAAATATAAAAGAGAAAATAAGTAACACACTTATACAGTAAGAATAATGCAATTTCCAAAAGGATGAATAAGGTATCCAATCTCAATAAAAGGCCTGCAAATTAAGACCAATAAGAAGGGATTGCTAAGAAATCTTTTCAAACCCTTGTTGTGACTACGACCAAGTCTAGGACCACCATGACTATGTTACACATTTTGAAATAAAATGAAAGTGAACTCGCTTTAGTGTTGACCTCAGAAGTCACTTGTATGGTGAATCATGGTGGCTCAATATTAGTAGGGGTAGCTACCCACTCCCATTTAGGTTTTCTCCATGCCTCTTGATTAGAAAAATCATAATCTAGGTCAACCATGTTGTTTCTCAAAAAGCCAGGCTATTCGCTAAAATAGTAGCCAAGTCATAGACTAGTAGTTAGTAAATATAAAAAATACCATGTATACACTAGCAATAGATGAATACATATAATTTTACATTTCATTTCCACAATAGTATTGTCACCAGTATAATATAGATCATATATGTCAATCAATTAATATCAAGTCATAAAATCTTGTTTGCAGACCAAGTTTTGTTTTTGACAAACATACCTCACTTTTGGAACTTTCCACTTGCTCTAAACCATGTTTAAGTATATAAATAGTAAAGTTATTAGAAATAAGTGTGCAGAATATATATATATATATATGTATGTATGTATGTATGTATGTATGTATGTATGTATATAAGTCAAGTTATGAGATCGTAAGTGACCCATCTAAAGACATACCAAATTTAGTTATAAATGCTAATGAGTATATATGTATAAAAAATTGCAAATTCAAAGTTAAAACCATAATAAAAATGAAAGTAGAATTTTTTTAAAACAATGTTTTCCCTACTGGAATCATGCAATTTAAATCATCTACTTATAGTGTTAGATATATAGATTTAAAAACTAAGAATAGTTACACAGTCAACGAGTTTTTTGCCCTTTATTTAGATTTCACCACTTATAAGATCTAATTTAACATGAATTTAGAGAGAGAATCATGTATGCAAGAGTAACATGCATAATTATAGTCCTATATACGATGTATGAGAGATTAGGGTTTGATTTGGCTTAAAATTGATTCCAATTAACTCAACTAGCTTCAATGAAGTTGAACTACAAATTTTAAATTCAAAGAATTTCCTTGGTGCTATAGTATGCATTGCACTACTACTAAAATATCTCTTGCATTTCCCTAAAAACCTAAAGAAAAAGAGAGAGAGATCTCTGTCTAATCTAAATCTGAGTTGGTGCCCACTAGCAAGTCAAAAGTGAAGTACCACATCAATTACTGTGTTGTTAAGGCACCTTTCAAGAATCACAGCAAAAGATTTCCTAATAAAAGCCCCTTCTCAACTAGAACTCTCTAGGAATTATTCAAGTCTTGTGCTTTTGTTTCTCATCAGAGTGATGAGTGTCTTGTGCTTCTTATCAGAATGATGAGCCTGTAACCATTTCATACCTTTCCTTGTTTATGTGCCTATCTAGAAATGACGGCCTTGAGCGGCTACACATCTCATGATATCGCCAACAAATACCACCAACTACGCATTGATGACCCAGTTGAAGATATATCAAAATCTGACACAGTAGTATTAGAAGCTCCCTTTGAACTTCTCCCCAACCTATACTCTCTATGGCGTTGGTTGGCAGATTCTTAATAGATAGAGCTATGAACTTCAATGCCATGAAAACCATACTAGCTGACATCTGACATTCTTTAAAGGGAGTTTAAATTATCATTCTCATAGGCAACCTTTTTCTTTTTAAGTTCTTCTATGAATTCAACTTCGAGCGCATCTACAATGCTGGACTGTGGATGTTTGATAGAAAGATGTTTATTTGGAAGACTTTTATACAGGGAGAAAACCCAAGTGCGGTGCAGCGCCTTCTAGATATGCCTACAACCTGTTTTTTGGTTGTATGATAGAGCAAGTGGCTGCTCTAATTGGCAACTTGATTGGCTATTTTCTTAGATTTGATGATGGAAGTCACATGGGGAGGGGGTTGGCGATTGTTTCTGTGCTTCTGTGTGGAGATAGACATTGATCTTCCTCTTAAGCAAAGGTTAAAACTCAAGCTCCCGGATGGTGACTGCGGGATAGTTTCCATAAATTATGAATAACTCCCACAATTTTGTTATTTATATGGGATTCTAGGTCATTCCGAAATGGTTGTCATGATTTTTTCAATCTCAAAGATAAAACAACCCACAAGCCCTACTTTGCAGAGCTCTGAGCACCGACTCATCGTCAGCAATTATTGATAGCCGGTAGCAA
This sequence comes from Dioscorea cayenensis subsp. rotundata, assembly GCF_009730915.1. NCBI lineage: Eukaryota > Viridiplantae > Streptophyta > Magnoliopsida > Dioscoreales > Dioscoreaceae > Dioscorea > Dioscorea cayenensis. Next base: position 170,938 of record NW_024086765.1, read on the forward strand.
GTGGATGCTTGATAGCCTGGAAGATCCAAACTTCAATGATTCCAAACAGAAGGAAACACCCACCTGGTGCTTTACAGATATGAAAAGTAACACGACGTCTCATAGGGCAATGGACCTGACACCTGCATGTGAAGCAAGTTCCAAGACTTGTATGAGTGACCAAGGAATTTGATTTCCCTTTGCTCCAACCAATCTATAGGCTATTACTCCATCCCTCTTCATGTCTACATGTAACTCAAATCCCAATAATAGACTCCAAACGAAAGAGACAAGTAATGGAAACAACAAATGCCATCCCCTAGATTATTACAGTGAAAAGTCATGTTGATTAGGAAAGCAGGAATCATGCAGAGTAGACAATGAGGACTCAAGATCAGAATGCAATAATGAAATGAATCTTATCACCAAATTAATATTAGGATTCCATGAAATTTCTATACTTATCACCCATAGATTATCATCGAGTCTTGCATGATTAGTCTCTTGATGTTGCCTTTTCCAGAAAAAATCTCACCTCTCTCCAATTTCTCCACAGTCTTATCATGGTGTTTTTTTGAAGTAACGCATCTCTCCTTTTGCAAGAAGCACCCACAAGGCCACAATGTTCACAATCAAAGTGGCATAACTGAAAAAATCACTAATAACCAAAATGCTCCTGGTAACAGAAACGACAACCAATTGTAATTGATGGGCAAAACAATGGACATAAAAAGCAAATGGATTTTCATTCTAAATTAATGTCTTCAACCCATTAAATTACCCTTTCATATTTAAGACTCCATCATATCCTTGCCCTCTCAATCTAGATATGGATAAACCATAACATGCAAACAATCCATCCAAAGTTGCCTTTAATAAAAGGGATGAAGTATCACTAACATGTTTAACATCAAGAAATCTTTTACTGATTTGTCATGAGACTCATCAAGAAGTATAGAGAAATGATTATCTCCAATCTTAGTAATAATGGTCCGCGTGGTTTCTTCTGCACAAACCCTCCCCAACTCTTTTTATATCTGTGGAGAAGTCATTTGATTATTTCTAGGAGCATTTTCATTAATCACATGACCAACACTTTCAACTTCCCTTCCATACTAATTCAACATCTCTAGAAAGTTACCTCAATTTGTAGAACTAGAAGATTCATCATGTCCAAGGAAAATAAGACCTTGCAACAGAAGAAATTTAACAACACATAAAACAGTAGTGACACGAACTCTATATGCAATCTCCATCTCTCTGCTATAAGAAGAGAATATATGCGGCACTCTTTGCCTTTGATTTTTGAAATCCTCACTGTGTTGCCTTCATTGTGATTGCTATTAACTCCACCAACATGATCAATAAAATCTTCTATTGCCTTCTTCCAATTACTAAACCATGTCTTCGTGTAGACATCAATCCCAAGTTTATCACCCCTCTGTTGCTTAATAAGATAACAATAGAAACAATAAGCTGCATCTTTCTCCACACTATATTCCAACTAATCAAATTTGTGAAATCACACTTCTTTTAAGCTTCTCAAATCTTTTTCTTGTTGTTTTCGAGGAAAATTGTGGCCAACTGGTTGATAAGGACCCATCAATAGATACTCCCTCCTCATTTGATCTCTAATTCTTGCATTATATTCCTTAATTGGTTTTCGTAGCCCTGTCTTGACAATAATATCATTCGGATCAAACTCAACACAACTTTTCTTTTGTGTAGCAACACTCACATTAGAAGTTGAACTCGTTCTTGATTCAACATGTTTTGGTATAGGTTTAAAAAACCTCTCCATGTCTATAAAATTGTTAAATTAAATATATAAATAAATTATACTAAATCATACATTCAATAATTCATACATTACCAAAACAAAATATATTTATAAACTACCCATTATACATGATTATGATTATAATTCATAAATTAACCAAACTAATTACATTAACTCAAATTATTAGTATCCATAAATTACTATCCAACTATATCAACAAAAATTCATGGATTTTCCATCAAATAATGATGAAAGAGATGAGATCTCCTCCGGATAAAAAAAACATGGTATGATAATTTAGAAATAAATAAAAAATTACAGTTTTAAGTGGAAAAAAATCATACTTCACATACCACATGAACAAGTAGCAAAAAAGAAAAAAAGGCAACACTTCATAACAAAAACCTAAAAAAGTATTAAAAAATTAAGAAAAAGAGAGAATTATTTGAGAGAGCTTGAGAGAAGGTTTGCTTGCTCCGAATTTCAAAGCTTGCACTCTCCACAAAATAAGGCAACACTTCAGAAAAAAAAATCTAAAAAAACATACATAAAGAACTCATTATAATTTTTTTTCATTTTTTTATTGGGATTTGCAATTGAGAAGTAAGATCAAAATAACAAGTGGTGGATGGAAACTTTGGCCACATGAGTTTAATGGAAACTTGGGCAACATGTAGTAACTCATAAACCATTGGCATCTCCAACGTGGCATCAGATATGATGTATGCCAATTCATTCAAGAGTGCAGAACTTTATATGGAGGGCTTGCCTAAGTATTCTATCAACAAGAGGCAGTTTATGCAGAAGACATGTAATAGAAGATAACAAATGTTTAGTTTGCAACATCAGTACATGTTATGCTAGAATGCTTGTATGCTCATCAGGTTTTTAGGCTTTGGGAGACTCTAAATGGTTGGAAGTAGGGAGTTGTAACTTTTGGAAAGTTGGATATCATTCTCAGAACAAAAAACAATCACTGAGCTAAGTAGAAGTGATGTTATCATGTGGAGCATATGGAATCAACGAAATAGCCACATTTGGTCAAATAAACATTTTTTAGATCCTCTGCAAGTCCTTAGCCAAGCAACTATCTTCTTAAATCAATGGCTGCAGGTGCACTCTGCTTCTCTAACTCCCCCTTTTCTAGATCCTAGCATTTACTCTTGGCAAAACCCACAACAAGGGAGACTCAAATGCAACTTGAACGCAACCTATTACTCTCAACGTAGATACTCAACTTTTGGAGCACTAATCTGCGGAGATGATGGGTTGTTCAAAATAGGGGTGCATGAATCCCTTCCTTTCTCTTTAGATCCAACTATTGATGAAGCTTTGGCATTGAGGAAGATGCTGGAATGGTTTCAAAGGCTCGGTATGGATCAAGTTAACGTGGAGACGGACTCTTAGATTATCGCTCAAAGACTTACTAGTAAAATGCTTCACCAAAGATCCATGCTAAATTTATTTTTTGGGTGACTTAGTCTTACTCTCTAGGTTTAAGGATGTTAATGTTAGGTGTATAAGGAGAACAACCAATTAAGGAGTTCATGCTTTAGCTAGGGCTTCGAGTATTGAGTCATCTAGAGTGGAGTGGATTTCAAACCCCCTTAACTTCCTTGTAGATGCTCTCCTTCATGATTTAATCTAATGCAAGCTCTTCTTTTTTCAAAAAAAAAAAAAAAAAGATGAATGGGCATCAACACACCCATATTAATGGTCGCATTTCCTGTACAAGATTTACAAAGAGATACATGGTCATCAACCCGCCTTAATTGATGGTTTTTTTATAAAAAAATCAGGGGGCCTAAAAAGAGATATATGAATATTAACATACATGTGTGTTGATTGGAAAAATAGCACAATCAACTTGATCATGTAAACTAGTAAGGAAAAAATAAAGCTATAGAGGTACAATTCTAGGATTCAAAACTAATTTCTATAACCTTAACAATGAATATCACAAATCTACATAAAATAGCAGCACATTAAACATCAATAACAAGAAACATTTGAATTGGCAACACTCAAGATTCTAAATATAAGGTTCAATCACAATATACTTCCGATACTCTACTCCAAATCACAAAACCCAACTATTAGGTGAATCAGTCTATTGAAACCATTAAATTAAATGACCTTTTCTTTAAGGGGTGAAAATCAGACAAATTAAGAAAGTTGAATCCAATTTTGATTAGGAAAAAAATAAATAAAATAAAAAGAAGAACAATGAAAGAGAAAAGATGAAATTTTTTATCTTAGGTTTGCAAGGAGAGAGAAAGCAAAAAAAGATAGGCAAACACTAATAAAATTTGGCCGAGTTGAAAGAAAGAGTCGGTTGAAGGAAAAGTCTAGGGATTTTAGGATATAAATATAAAATATTTAAATTATTTAGGGCCTCCACACTCTAAAACACTACAACTCTAGTATTAATCTTAAAACTCTTTCTCAAGAAGTCTTTGCTTAGGGTGTTTCCATCATACCATGGTAATTTAGACATATTCTCTCAGTTTAAAAACCTATCATAACTATTTAATATAAAATTATCATTTTACCCTTGAAAGCTTAAAAAGTACTAAAATGACCCTATGACGAGGTCTAATATGGAGGTCAAGTATTACAGTGAAATCAAGTAGTGTTTTGGTAAATTTACAATACTTTCTTCTAATGCCTATTGTTAGATTAAATCTTTGATTGATTGCTTTCCTCGAGAAGGCTCATCATTGTCCTTTGACACTCCAAAAGATTGATAAAAATTGATGAGATTGATGAGATTGATGAAGACATCCCTTGAAGCATACTATAGGGTCCAATACAAAGTTGACCTCTCTTCTCACTACAAAAATTTTATAGTTTTGCAACGGACGAAACCATTGCAATTCCGTTGCAACTATATATTTTGTAACGACTTTGCAATGGATTAATGTCGTTGCAATTTTGCTCGTAGCAAATTTTTGCGATGCGGACTAATCCGTTGCAAAACTTTTGCAACAGAGTTGCAACCCCCTTGCAATGGATTAAAATTATATCGGTTGCAAATATATTATAAATTGGTAATGGAATTGTAAGGGACTTGCAACCATTCCGCTGCAAAGTTTGTTACAATTGGGTTGGAAATTTGCAAGGGATTTGCAACAGATATTTTGGTCCTAGGAAAATCCATTGCAAATGTGTTTCAAATTGGCAATGGATTTGCAACGGAGTTCGCAAAATATGTGTCAATTTCATTGCAAAGTGGTTGCAAATTTGCAACAACTTTGTAATGGATGTATAACATGTCCCTTACAAATCGGTTGCAAAATTTGTAATAGATTTACAATGGATCCATAACAATTCCCTTGCAAATCGGTTGCAAATTTGTAACAATATTTTTTATCAACAACAAATCTAATACAAATTTACTAATATCCTATTATCATGTACATAAATGAATTCTAACATTATCATCTTAATAAAATATAACACACAGAAATTCAAATGTATTTAACAAAACATAACATACTAATAAAAAGTATTCATAGTAACATGCACAAAACTAAAGAAAACATATAGTACTAATGTGCACAAAGACAAGTAAAATGTATATATAGTACTAGTAACATCCACAAAGCTAAATGAAAATACTCATACTGTAACTATAGGTCATCATCATCATCCTCGTCCTGATCATCCTCGTCCTGATCCTCCTCATCCTCCTGACACTGTGATGTTTGGCCTGGTCCAGACTACATCATCATTCGCATATGCTTCCACTCACGACGCATCTGTCTCATCATGTTCTTGTTCTGCTGCATCAAACTTTGGTTTTTCTCTTCCAAGTCTATCATTTTCTTTTTTATGCCCTCCATCTCAGACACAATTTCTGGGGGGATCGTAGATGCTGAAGGCGGTGGGGGAGCTGATGTAGCACCACTACAAAATGACTCTTGAAACAAGCTTGATGCATGAGAACCAAGACCATAAACTCTCCTCTTCTTTTCTCCACCAGAAGCCACTAAGTACATAGCATCCATATCATGTGGTGAAGGTTGTGAACCATTTGATAATGTGTGAGAAGCAGTCTCAACCATCTTCTGCATAGCATCATGTAATTAATTATAATAATGTTAATTACAAAATGTACAAAATAATCTACAAATCAATAAAATAGTATGAGATAGATTTTGAAAATTACATAAATCGCCTGTACTCGTGAATCAACACCTTTGCCTTCTTTGTTCACATGAGTCTTACAGAAGATATCAAATGCAGTAGGTGTTCTCTGAAGTGTCTTACTCTAATAAAACAAAAGCACAACAAATTTATAACAAGTTTACTTAATAAGGACAATGTAAAAAATTTCAAATTAAACCATGAAACGTTTTTGAATGCTCAAAGGAAAAAGAAAAACTCAAATAAATTTTAAAATATTTACCAAGTCTATAGCATTCTCGACAAATGACTTAGAGCCTCCTAGATGCCTACTAATTCCACCCCCGTTGCCTCCTGTCTCAGAACAACGATTAATGGAGGCTTGTTTGGACTTCTGCTTGAACTCTTTTTTGTTCCAATACTCCAACCATTTGTTCCAAATTTCATCTTCAACCCAAACAGGCTTCTTACCGGTCTTCTCATAAGATTTGTGCCACCTACATAAATTCTGACTATAATGGCCTTGACAGAGTTTTTCCCAAACTGCTTTAATAGCATCCTCTTCTTCTATGGGCCAATAATAATGTTTTTGCAAAAATCAAAACAAGAAAAATTAAAAATTAGTTCATTCATACAAAAACCAATAAGAACTATAAATAAATTAATGCAACAAACATACTATTAAAATTACTAAAATTTTACTACATATATTAAACCATAATTGTACCTTAAACTCTCTCCAATAAAAATCATGTGTGTGCTTATCAATTTTGGACCATGTGTATCCTTCTTTGTACTGCCTCTCCTTCATTTTCTCAGTAATAAATTTAGAAATGGCATGACCGTGTGGCACAAACCTAAAAACATAATACAATGAATGTTAATGAAGATTTGTATAATTTTTAAATACACAAATGAGCATGTAAATTTTTTATTTTTTATTTTTTTGCTTTCTAGACAAAGATTCTTTTACCTGTCAGACAACACATAAATACGAACTCGGCGTGAAGAGCCACCATCACTTATAGATACACCCTCAATAGGAGCAAAAATAGTTGAAGGAGATGATGCTATAGTAGGTGCAATAGTAATATGAGGAGTACTTGTAGGAGGAGGCACAAAAGTTGTAGTATGAGTAATAGTAGATGGCATAAAGATAGGAGCAGTAGTAGTAGTATGAGTAGGAGTAGTAGGGGGAGCCGTATCGCTCTGTACAGCAGTAGCTGAAGTGATGTGGATGCTCCTGTGGGCCATCTTAAAAGCCTTGATCATTAAATTAGAAATAAAAAATAGAGTTGAATATGAGGGTTAGACCTACTTGATTTTGAGATCGCACACCTTGTCTATAAATAAAAAGAGCCGAGCCTTTAAGGAAAAGAACACCGTTTTGGAAGCTCAAGGTCAAGGAAAATATGGCTGGCCACTTCTGCTTTCATTGGCCTCATCACCTACCTTTCCATCAACGTAGGTAATGTATACTCCCTCACTCCATTCTATTAATCACCTTCATTCAACTTAAGTCATTCAACTTCTTCTTCAAATGTCAACCTTTTAACCAAATACCAGCTCTCTAAGATGCCCATCTGACTCTCTTTGGTCAACTTCTCTCTCTCATTCTTCTTTTCAAATTCCATATATATATATATATATATATATATATATATATATATATGTATGAACTATGAAGTTGTTTTGATGTATAGGATCAAGAGCAATATCAAAGTACATAGCTTTTATCATCATCAATAGTTGCACACCAATTCAACAAATTTAACATCACATATTACAATAAAAAACTTTCTGCTTGATATTCATAAAGTCTATCACTATGGTCACAATGATATTCACTGAAGTTGTAATCTATAGACCTTCTAAAGTTTATCACTATGGATGAAAACAAGGGAGAAGAGAGGGATTAGAGCATTAACCCGTGAGCGGAAGGTGAGGAAATCGACGATGATGATGATGGAGTCGTTGCCACCGGAGAGATGACGGTGATGATGGTGCTGTTGCTAGTGACGTTGGCGATTATTGGGGTGGGGTCGGAGTGTCGATGGATGTCGGCTGGTAAAAACAATTTGCAAAGCCCTAAATTTTGGTTGGATTTGGGGTTTTAATTTTAGTGAAAAGTTAGTATGATTGGTCCATTAAACTAATAAATAATTTAATTAGTTTAATGCAAATTTATTAAAAAAACAAACATGATTGTGCAGGATAAAAAGAAACAAAGGGTTAAAATAAACAATTCATCACAACTTTATTTATATTATTATTATTTTTTATTTGTCAAAAAAATTTATTTATTTTCATAAATACATATTTTTATTTTATTTATATTTTTCACTTCAGCCACGTGTTTCCAATATCATTATAAGTGATGTTCATACACCACACCACTTTTAATATTTATAATATTATTTTTAATTTAAAAAAACTGATGAAAATGATTCTTGTATGCATAATTTCTTTATTACAACTTTTGTTTTAATGTTTTATTGTAAAAATATTTTAACATAAAAAATTGTTGAAAATTTTTTGTTAAAAATTATAACTCATTTTTCACCCAAATTAGATACTAAGGATAATTCTTTAGAGATGTATAAAAATTATGATTTTTTCATATCATTTAAAAAAATTTGTTATAATAAATCTTGGTAAATGATACCTCACTGACATAAATGAGAGTGAAATAAATTTTAAATCTTATTCATATAATAATAAAAACACTCAAGTTACACTCTATGTGTACTTAATTTTGAAATAAACATAAAATAATTAATTAATATTATTAAAGAAAGAAAATTTTCCTACTGATTGTTATTAGAATAAGTAGCTACTAAACTACCTATAACTATAGAATAATAAGATGATTAAAAAGATTATGCTACACATCCATATTTAATTAATATTTAATTTATATTTTTACTATCATAGAACTTCATTTTTAAATATAATTTGAAAATATTAAATAAATATGGAAATAGTTATGGGACTAATAACCAAATTTAATACTTAATTATGAGAATATTCATGTGTTTACTACTTTAATATATATATATATATATATATATATATATATATATATATATATATATATATATATATATATATATATATATATATATATATATATATATATATTAAATTTATCAATTTTTGATAAAAAAATGAAATAACTTAGTATTCTATATTATCATTAATTAAATTTAGAATATCTTAGTATTTATATTTATATAAATCAAACAACATTGTATTGCAAATCATCATTATATCAAAATTTTGACAAAAAAAAAGTATATTTAATAACTCTAAAATTATATAATATAAACAAAAAAAAAATTAGAAATATATAAATTAAAAAAATAAATTAAATTAAAATCCATAGCAAGTTTGTTACAATTATGTTGCAACTTTGTAATGTCATAATTTCATTGTAAGTTTCTATTCCAAATTTGCAATGGAACTTTGCAATTGAACCATTCTGTTGCAAATTCATGTTGCAAAATTGTAAAGCCTTAGTATACATTAATAGTCCGTTGCAAATTCCTCGCAAAATTTCTCCCGCGCACTTCCTTCCATATTTTTGAAACGAAAATTTATATCATTGCAAATCCATTGCAAACCTATCACAAAGTAAGTTGTAAATCCGTTTCAAAGTCACTCCCACTATTTTTGCAACAAATTTTTTTGCTTGTTGCAAAATCCGTTGCAAATGTTTAATGCCATTGCAAAGCTATTGCAAGTCTATTGCAAAAATGCAACAGAATTCATCAGTTGCAAATATCCGTTGCAAAACTGTAATTTTTTTGTAGTGTCTTAAGGGCGTCTCATCATTCGGGGTTTGATGGGATTGATGAGGACATCTCTTAAAACCTATTATGAGGTCCAACACATAATTAACTGCTCTTTTCGAGGGAGATTCATCATTGCCTCTTGATACTTAGGGGTTGTTTGGTTGCATGTAAGTAGATGTAAGTAGCTGTAAAGTAAGTGCTTTTACATGTAATAGTGTGTTTGGTTTGCTGTAAAATACCACTTACATGTAAAACTAAATACACCATCACGAGTTTTTGTTGTAATTTGACTTACAACCAAATTGGTTGTAAGTGAAAATGTAGTAAAATGAAAAGTGTTAGAATCACCATAGCCCATCAACTTTTCCAACTATTCCCTTCACCACTTGACAAAACCAGAACCACCCTTCTCTCTTCTCTCATCCATCCAGCCTTTCAATCTTACCCTCCCGTCTCCATCTCGCAACGCTGCTCAGTCGGAGTCGCGGTTGCTGGAAAAAAAATTAGAGCCATCAAAGGTCTCTCTTTGCTCATTTCGATCTAGGTTTTCCTTTGTTCTACCAAGTTGTTGCTTTTCTAGTTTTGTTGTTGTTGTTTTAGCTCAGGTTGTTTCCAAGCTGATAGAGTTCTTATTCTTCTAGAGGAGTTGCTCAAGTATTGTTCTTCTTTGCAGTCCAACCTACGTTTTCCATTGATTAAAAAAATTAATGGTGATGTTTAGCTGAGCAAGTCTCTTCCACTAATCAATTGTTTCTTCTTTTCGCCGGATTATTTGGTCTCAAATTGCAACACTTGATATTGTAGATAGTGCTTTCACCACTTGCTGAAATAGACAATGATTTCACCACTTGCTTGAAAGATCTGATTGTGGTGTGTGATGTGGGCTTTTGGTTTTTTAAAAGAACTTTTACCTATATCTTTACAGAATACTCAATCTTTGATTGTTCTTGAGATTGTTTGTTGTGGTTAATCTAATTAGGCCTGGAATCAAATTTTGTAGGGAGAATAGTACTCTGATGATTATTTAGATCTTAATCTATATCATTAGAATTTCTTTTCATGAGATAGAGAAATGAATATAAGCATGGACTTGCTAGTGTCATGTATATAGGAACATGAATAAGGGAGGTATTTATATAGGGATTTGTGTATCTGCAAATACCAATGATTATAATAAGAGATTCTTATTACTGCATCATGTTATGTTGATTGCTACAGTAAGGCTAATATAAAAAAAAAAATCATTATGTAGTATGCATATTTCTCTAAAATCCAATTGTCTCTTTGATTACCAGGTTTCAGACTTTCAGGACATTGTGTGAATTTGTTTCTACTTGAAATATTTGCTTGATTATTCATCTGCAATATAAAACTTTCTTGCAAGCAAGGTTCTGTGTGTACTTGTGTGTTTGTTTTTTGAAAATCCATCAGCATCCTATTCACTACAATGATATCATTTGCATTATTAATTATGCAGTCCTACACTGAACTCTTACATTTTACAATCATGTCTCTGTGCAATTATTTATCTTGTGCCTTGTTATGATGCTATAGAAATGAAAAGAGGAACTTTTAGTATATAATATATCATTAAATGAAGTTACTTAATCAGATAAGTAAATTTACTAGATAGTATACAAAATGATATGTCTTTATTACACCTAACACAAAGTGGATCCCCACCAGAGGCCATTATATAAGTTTTTTCTATTTTTTAACTGCATAATAAGTGGAGATAAATAGAGATATTTGTAGCATAATTTTTTATTTTTTATTTTTTTGACAATTTTTTTTGGTAGCATCCTATTCACTACAATGATATGTGCATTGTGACAATTTCTTTTTTACGACATTCTTATTTGTTACAATCTTTTGCATGATATTTTTATAGGTAGCATATTTACCTCTTGATGACTATTGTAATATATTTTAGATGGAACCAAATTACGGAGATGAAAATGTTGTAGTTGCCTCAGTTGTCGCTATTACCATTTTTGTGTTGACATAATATAAAGGAAGGCGATTTAATTTGTTGTTGGAGCCAAATTATAATAGGGATGAACAATGTTCAAATTATATTTCAAGAATAATATATGCTTCTGAAGAAGCTAGTATAGCCATGTTGAGATCATTTTTGGGATTGTGTGATTTACTAAAATCAAAAGGATTATTAATCAACACTTTACATGTAAGTGTCGAAGAACAAGTGGTCATGTTTTTCACATTCTTGGCCATAATGTGCGAAATAGAGTCATTGGAGTTAATTTTCTACGTTCCGAGGAAACTATTAGCCGGTACTTCAACCATGTCTTATATGCTATTGGAGAACTTCGGGGTGAATTAATTCAACCACCTAGCATGAGTACTAGTCCAATTATCACACAAGATCATAGATTTTATGCCATATTTTGAGGTAAATTCTCAAAGGTTATAGAATTACAATCTTTTAATTAAACCTTACATGGTACTAATAATTGGGTTGTTAATTGCTTAGAATTGCGTTGGGGCACTTGATGGTACTCACATCCACGCATCTATTCCAACTAAAACTGTAGCACGTTTTCGTGGGAGAAAACCTTATCCCACTCAAAATGTGTTGGCCGCGGTTGATTTTGAATTATTCACATATGTATTAGCCGGGTGGGAAGGTTTGGCATATGACGCACTTGTCTTTCGAAATGCTTTGGAAAGAGAAGATGGACTTAGAGTGCCGAAAGGTATTTTACGCTATAATAAAATTATTAAAATTAAAATATTCAATCTAATGGAATTGCGGAATAACTTCAAACTGTATTCTTATAGGTAAATATTATCTTGTAAATGCCATATACTCCACACGACCTATGTTTATTTCATCATGTCGTGGTGTTCGATACCATCTTGAAGAATTTAGTGCACGTACACCATCAACTAGCAAAGAATTATTTAATTATAGGCATTCTTCTTTGCGTACTTCGGTGGAACGAGCATTTGGTGCTTTGAAAAACCATTTGAAAATTTTAACTTCAAGACCATTTTTTCCATTTGAAACTCAAGTAGATATTGTCATCGTTTGTTGAATTTTATATAATTATGTTTGACAAAGAGGTAATGACATCTACATACCAAATCTTGAAGAATGAGAACCAAATGTACAGAAGGTGAGAACACAATCCTAAGTCCGTGAAGAAGCAAGAGAATGGTTGATAGTATGGGATACAATCATGAATGACATGTGGAACAATAGATAAAAGTATCTTCTTATGTTATGCTTCTTTCTTTAATTTTTGTATGACTTGTGTTAATGTCATGAACTAGTAAGTATGTAAATTTTTTTGTTTAATTAAACTTTGGCAAATTTTTGTCTTGAAGCTTGCGTTTGTAATATATTTTCTATATGTTAATTTTTTACCTTGTTTTTGAAGATACATTGGTTGTCTTTTTGTAATTGAATATTAACAAGTATGTGTTATTTATTGGGTTATAAATTTTGTTGTCCTTTGAATGTAGCTTTGTAATAGATAAAGCCTGAAGAGATACCATTAGAAAGCCAAGATTTTGTTAAAAGGAGCACATCTTTCAATTTTCGATGGGCAGCTATCATGACATCATTCATGTTAAACTATTTAGTTGAACAAGCAAATCTTGGCCTTAAATCTGATAAAGGATTTAAGAGTGTTGCTATTACTGCTATAACAAGAGCTATTAGCGCACGGTTTAGCATGGTGGTGAATGACACCCACGTCAACAATCGCCTTCGGCACGTAAGGAAAATATGGTTGATAATTTATGTAAGATTTGTGTATTGGCCCTAATTATAATGTGTATGTTTTATATTTGAAGGCACATCCGAGGGAGAAACACTATATCAGTAAGCCAATTCAAGATTATGAAGAGATGGGTATTGTATGTGGCAAGGACCAAGCCACAGGATCTTTTGCAAGAATAAGTTCACAAAGCTTTAGAGGCTTGGGTGCACGCATGGAACAACCACCAACATCACCAATAATTGATTTAGACAATCAGACCCAAGGTTTCAATAATTTTGATAATTTTGCATCAAACCAACCTTTTACTAATGACACATCGACAAGTTCCACTTCTAAGGCCAAGGAGAGCAAAAAGCAAGGAAAACGTGGTAAGACGGAGGAAGAGATCATGCAAAATGTTGAGCATCAATTAGGAAGAATTGCAAATGCATTAGAGGCAGACAAGAGCCAATTTATAGGTAAACAATTGCTTGATGAGATTATGACTTTGAGTGAGCATTATACGGAGTATAATCTCGGACGGGCATATGATTATTTGTTCAAAATCTTCCTCTAGTAGCTGGGTTTATAAATAAAACACATTCTCTTCAATGCCTTTGGATGGATGATTTTCTTGGTCAATCGTGGGCTAACCGTTAAGTATAAGTTGTTGGAACTTTGTTATGTGCAATTATGTATTTTTGGTATATTGTATCTTCTTTTCTTGAACTTATTATGATTTTAAAGTTGGGCCAATGTTGTATTTTGTTTTGTTAAACTTATGGACCAATGTTGTATTTCGTATTGTTAAACTCATGGACCAATGGTGTATTTTGTTTTGTTGAACTTATTATGATGCTAAATTTGGACTAATGTTGTATTTTTTAGAATGTGACATTTTGAATGAATGTTTAATGGTGCATTTAATGTCATATTTTGAAGGTTAATGTCAAATGTTGTATTGTGCATATGCATATTATGTATGAATGTTGGTGGCATATTGTATAATGTGTTTATTTAATCAAATTTTGTAGCAAATGTAATAACATGATTATAAAAATAGTAATTTATTTTTTATTTAATTTAATATTATATTTTAAAATACCAATTGCTATAATTTAGATAGGAATATATTTTTATAGCATATAATTAAGTTGTATTATATTTTTTAAAATTTAATAAATCACCACTAAATTAATTAATTTTTTAAATTAATCTTAATTCTAATTAATGCGAGTTAAATAATTAATAGTTTTTAATGATAAAATTGAATCATAGTATATAATTAAAAAAAATTTATAAATAATATTAAATAATTAGTGTTAACAATATGTGATAGAGGTAATCTTACCACTTCACTTACGTGTTAATTATACCCTACAACTTACATCAAACCAAACAAAGAAAAAGCAAAATACAACATTTCAAATTACAGCAAACCAAACAGATATGATGTAAGTTAAAATACAATATTTTCACTTATACTGTAATTTTACTTACATGTAAATTCACCTACTGACAACCAAACAACCCCTTATAGTATTGATGGGGTTGATGAAGAGTTTTTTAAGACTCTCCTTGAAACCTACTGTGAGGTCGAATGCGTAATTGATTGCTCTCCTGGGAGGGTCTCATCATTGCCTCTTGATATGTATAGGGGTTGACGAAAATTTTTGAAGACATCAATTGAAGCATATTGTGAGTCCAATACATGATTGAAATTGCCCATCATTATTAACTTTTTACATTCATTAAGGTTGATGGGGCTGATAAAGGTTTTTGAAGACTTCCCTTGAATCCTACTGTAAGGTCATATATATAATGGCCTTCTCTCTTATGTAGGCCTCATCATTACGTCTTGACACTTTTAAGGATTGATGAAGTTATGAAAATTTTTAAAGACATCAATTGAAGCATACTATGATATCTAATACATGATTGACCATTTCCTTGACCGGGGTTGATGGGGTTTATGAAGCTTTTTGAAGGCTTCCTTTGAGGTCTACTATGAGGTTTAATGTATGATTGCCTGTTCATTTTGAGGGGACTCGTCATTGTTTCTTGACACTTGCATGGATTAAAGCTTTAAGGTGATCAATCTAGTTCTTTATGAATACTTAGTACCTACAATGATTAAGGTAAAGATGAGGAAAAGGAGATGTTTCTTATGTGATGATGAAAATATATGCTTTTTTGCAATATTAAAGGAGACAAACCCATATATCAGTTTGTAAGTTACTAGTGAAAGTCATCACTTAAAAGCAAGAGCCTCTCCTAGGTTGAGCCTCTCCTAGGTTAGGTTAAAGGATGTGAGGCTTCAAGCTAGTGAAAGGAGGAATGTCCAAATGCTAAAAAAATATAAAAATAAATAAAAATAAAAAATTGAAAAGAAAATACTCAAAACTCACACAAAGTTGAAGCATGTCAACTTAGCAACCCAATTATGTAAAAGGGCTATAACCTAACAATGAAAGTATTAAGTCAAACTCAAGAATATGGAAGAGCCAAACTTGAAAATTTCAAATTAATGCTAAACATAACTTTGAAGTTCCAAGGCATAACAAAGTCAATAGTTTAAAAAGTTGTATAACTTAAAAACAAGGAGACTAGACAATTTAAATGTCAAAGTCTTTTAAGGATCAAAATTGAATGAGATAAAATGTATGACTTATAAACATAGAAAATTTATGATTACTCAAAAGGTAATCTAAATGCAAACTAATCAAAGTAGTCAGTTTGTTACTCGACGATGTTAGAGGATCATGATTTGATAATATCAAAATCTCAAATAAATAACAAAAAAAGCTCGAAAGTTCCAAAAAATAAAGAAGTCAAAAGCTTAAAAAGTTTTACCAGTTAAAATCTTGAAGGCTTCACAAATATAAAACACATAAGTCTTTGAAAGTTAAAGTCGAAAGGAGATTAAGTTTGTAACTCACAAACATCAAGACATCACAACTTGAGATCTAAGAGATGCTTTAAGATGCAAGCTCAAATAAATTTGGAAAAAACTATTTAGCTATCAAAGGTAATTTAGCTATATTTTATTTTAATAAAAAATAATAAATTTTTTTGTTGTGCTCTAACATGACAAATATTTGTTGTCATTATTTTTGAGACATAAAAATTCATGAAATCATATTGTATTTAATTACTCTTTTATGTCCTCTTATCTTATTTGGTTTGTAAACCAAATAGTTAAAAAAAATTACTTCAAATTTTTGCAAATTAAACCAACAAGACTAGAGGTGGGCACGGGCCCCCGCCAACCCGGCCCGCCGGGTCACTGACCCGGCGGACTGGTTCATTTACCCGGCGGACTAGTTCATTGACCCGTAACCGACCCATACGGTTTGGGGCTTTCCCACCCTGTGACCGGCGGGTTAAAACCCGGTTTGGAACCATGTTTAACCTGGCCGGTTCCAAATACTAATTAATGTTTTTTTGGCCCATGTTGGTCATGGGATTTGAACTCATGACCTTAAAATTGAATAGCAAAAACCAAACCTCTTGAACTACAATTTGTTTTTAATATTTATTGACAAAATGTATGTATAGATAGATGTAGGATATGGATCAAAATATTTTACATATATATTTAATTTATAAAAAATTAAGAGACCATATAATAAATCAAAAAATTATATAAATCAATATGTAAAATATCAAAGTATCAAACAATAAATTTTCATAAATATTTTTTTTAAAAAAAATATTTATTTTGTTAATCGTCTTTTGGCTCATAAGCACTAAGTCCCTACACATGCACATTGTTAAATTCTCTTAAATAGAGGCATTATTATTTGTCACATATACATTAGATTATTTTGTTTCAATTTATAAAATAAAAATAAAATTACAAAAAATTGTTTTTAAATTATGTATATCAATTTATAAAAAAAATATATTAGTAAAAAAAGAATATCTTTGAATAATAGGTGACCAGTTACACAATGTAAAAGAACTATATGGGCTTTGATTCCTCTCACACCCAGGAGGATACGTAGGCAACTTGATTCGACAAGTAAACGGATTAAGTGCAAGCCATTTATTTTCAAATTTAGTGTAATTTAAAATTTTAGTGAAATTTAGTGTAATACATGAGGCATCTCTTATTATTTGGAAACTTGTGGTCTTAATTGATTTATTTTTTTTTAGAAAATTTTCTGAAATTTTCCCGGAATTTTTAGAAATTTTATGATTTTTTTGCTATTTTTTTGAATTTTCTGAATTTGTTAAATTTCTTAAATTTTTTTGAGGTGGGCCAAGTCGCGGGCCAGCCCGCCGGGTTAACGTGGAAGCCGGGCCGGTTCCGGTCTCGACTTGTTGTGACCTGGACCCGCCGGGTCCGACGGGCCAACCTGGCCCTGCGGGTTCTACACCCAGCCGGGCCGGGTCCTGGTTGGTTCTCTGGTGAACCAGACCCGGCGGGTCAGGCCCGTCAGGCCCGGTAAATTGGCCCGTGCCCACCTCTAAACCAGACCAGAGTTCAAATAATAATAATAATAATAATAATAATAATAATTAAACTAAGGGATCTAACACATTTGCCATCCATATTCCAACAAACTTTTTATTCTAATTTTATTTTCTATACATATTTAAAACTAATACTAATAATACCATCTCTTACTTTGTAACAAGCTCATCAATTTCTTAAATAAATTGTTTTTACTATGATCCGAAGACAATTTTACATATCATTATCATTTTAACAATTAATTTTCACCAAGTGCCACTAATTAAAAAAAAATTTCCAAAAAAAAATAGCTACAGTGATAGAAACATGGATCATGGAAACTTTATCGGATACAGATCCGCAACAAGGATAATCAAACCCGTTACCGGATCTCGATAAAACAGCGAGATTTCTCAAGCGCACCGAATTCGTTTCCCAAATCTTGTTCTTTCTCTCTTCGTTTCCATCTTCTTCTAGTGCTCCATCTTGGATCTCGCCGGAGCGAGAAGGGGAGGGCTACTGCTGCGATGGGAGTTCCCGCATTCTACCGGTGGCTTGCCGATCGGTACCCGCTTTCGATCGCCGACGTTATCGAGGAGGAGCCGCCGAGAGGCGCCGCCACCGTGGATGCGTCCCGGCCCAACCCTAATGGCATGGAGTTTGACAATCTATACTTGGATATGAACGGCATCATACACCCGTGCTTCCACCCCGATGGAAGGGTTAGATTATTGATCCAAGCCTTTTCAATTTGAGTTTATGTTATTATTTCTTTGTTTTCTGTGGTTTGGTTGATGGAGATGATGAGATTTTGAAATTGCTGATGAATTTGGTTAGGGTTAGATGGGAAGATGCGTTGAATTTTGATTGTGTTGATGTTGTTTCTGATTGATAATGGGGTTTTTTTTTGGGTGATAAAAATTAGAATTATAACATATTGGGGTTGGACTGGTGGTTTCTTTGCTAAGTTTAGTCGAAATATCGTGGAATTTTAACATATTGGGAATGATAGAGTACTGGCGACCAAAAATAATCCAGAAGCAGTATTTAGTTGGGGCATGGCTTGATTATGTGACATGTCTTATACTCGATTAAAATTCTATATATGAGGAGCCAATGATTACATTCAGTGCAGCTATTATTTCTAGTTCAGGCCTTTCTGTTTCGTATTTGTGCAGACCCATTTCAGGAAGTCAATCTGGATGCTTTTGGTTGGAGCAATTTGGAAATAATTTGAATTTAAAATATAATTTTGTGTTTGCTTTGTGAGATTTTCTGTTTATTTGGAAGGATTTTGAAATTTTGTTATTAGTCAGGCGCAATGATGTGATTATGTTACTCAAAGGTGGTGAATTTACCCGATAACTGTCCACCATTTTAAAAAAAAAATTATTTTTAGTTTTGATATTTACTTTCAATTTATGCACAACAGCTATAATTAAAGGTTGTATCATGTAATAAGTGAGCAAAATAGCAAAATCTGTTCCATGTATTGTTATATTCTGCTTGACTATGGAAAATTAAATGTTGACGATTGGGGAGAAAGTCTTAAGTTAAACAATGTGAATTATTTACTAATTTACATACTAATGGGCAGAAAACTGTGGGAAGTAGGTCATTATACACAAAGTAGAAGAAGTAAATGCAATCCCAACCACCACAACTGAAGATGGAAAACCAAATCAAGGTTTCAACTTACACCCTAAATCTTTTGTGTAAATCAAAATCAAGATTTCAAGCATTATTTGGAAAATGATTGGTATTTCCAAATGCCATGCTACAGTGAAGTACTTTTGAACAAAGATTGGGTTTATTTCAATTGCTGGATTTGAAAATTTGGGTAATGGGTTATCACTAACCATTTGGCTTGCATTGATTCTAGGAACTTATACTAAAGTTGTGTTTGGCACTCCCTTTAGTGGCCTATAATTTTTATTTTTTTTGAAACACTTGTTTGTTTGAAAATGGTTGTTTGGCAATATTGTAGAAGTTATGCGAGGAGTCAATCTCGAAACGCAGGATGAATGGCCTTCAGAAAAATCTCCAATTTAAAGGTTTATAGGAACACTTATCTAACCACGAAAAAGCTCTTTTATGAATTGGATACCTCTCACAAAGCACTTTTCAGGAAAGAGCTTCTTTTAAAAGCTCTTTTAATAGAAGCAAGTTGGAGGCATGCTGATATTTTCTTCCTTTTCTTGGATTGAGGGGCAACCAACTGTCTGCTTTATTAATCCCATAATCATTTGTGCTTTTGCCAAAGAACTTTAGTACACTAGAATTCTAGAGGACATCATTTGCTAATTTGGAATTTTCATTCATGGGCACTGTTGGTCCATTCTTTAGCACTTTTTTTGTACGTGACACTCAATTTTGCTTACAAGTTCATACTCCTCTATTCTTTTTATTTTAAAGTAATCAGTTGAGTAGACCGCTATTTGGTACCATGGGTCTCCTATCTGACTCTATTAATGGTTTAATTTAGAATCACAACCATAGAAGGTAAGCTGTATATGAATGAGGTTTATGATGCTTGTGTTTTTGATGTGCCACTTCATGTGCAAAATGGCATAGACCTGTGGCATGGACAAGTGTTTGTACTTTTTTTGGAGATGGAAGTAACTTTGGACATATAATTGTAATAGAAGCATGTTCCACATTCCATTGCGGCATGTATTGATATCTGTACTTTGTACGATATCATTTGTCTGCTCTTCATTGTCTGCTCAAATTAAATGCTTTAATTTATTCCTTGGGATGCCTCCATAAAGTCCACACCTGTGGTTGTTTGCGTCATCCAGTTTTTGGTGGTTTGTGATTTCATAGTGCATGTCGGAATCCTGAGCAGGTGGGTTTATGTTGTTTGGACTAAAAGGAATAATTGTCTGTTTCTTTCCCTATGTTCCGTAATATTTTGTGCTACAACAGTGTAGATGGAATATATATCGAATAACTACCATATATAAATGTTTGAGAACAAAAGCACTGGTGGTTCAGTTTTTTCAATTGACCTTAGGTTGTTGTCATATGGTTCACGTCTTTTGATAGAAGATGAACAAGAGGTTTTGCAATGTAATTGTACATTCAAAAGTTATGAAAAGAAATCATTTCATAACATTATCTTTTCCTCAATGCTAGTTTTTTCATACAGCTAAGCACCTGCCCTATTTTTTGTCATCTTTCCAGTTTCTTAGTTTGTTTCTACCTGCAACTTAATTATCTTATAATGTTCAGATTGTTGCACATTTCTCCATCATAGAATGATCTCCTTAATCTCTATATCTCACCAACAAGATGTCCTCTTTTTTGTAGAATTGTTTAAAATAAGATTATCTGGATCACTTAATGTATTTGGGGCAAGCGCTTTTTTTCACTCTTTCCAAGAATTATTCCTAAACATTTGCTAGACAGAAGTCTATGTACTGCAGTTTTCTGACCTAGCAGAATGCAATTTAAAGATGCTATCACGTGTTATTTGCGTGATCCAATCGTATGCTTCCATAATCAGGTGAAAATAAAATTGAACTCAACTTTTTTATGTAGGAAGACATTTTTATTCTACCAGTTTTGATATTCTGGTGAGCGACTGCATGAAAAGCTAAATCGAATTAAATGACCCACAAAATTTATAAAACTCGAATATTGTTCTGTTCCCGGCATTCATTTGTTTCTCCATTTTGATTACCTGACTTGACAATATTATCCCGTTTCCCAATAAACATCCATGGCGTTGGCTACCTTTATTCCCCTTCTCTAAATATATGTGGGATTGATAACCTCACACCAAACTTTTATTCTGATAAGATTATTTATAAGGTAAGTGCTGGTCAGTCAATGTGTCTTGTCCTTATATTACATGGCTTGATACAAATAGTGGGTTGCATGATATGCTGGCATACTGCAAGGATTAGTGGTCCTAATCCTATGCTATTGGCTCAAGCTAAAAGAGAGATCCCCATATAATGTGGAATATTTCTATAGATATTGAACTCTCTACCATATTCACAAGTTATATAAATACTAAGAACTCCTGCTTTTACTTGCAGCCTTCACCTGCTGCTCATGATAATCTGTTCAGGTCTTTCTTTGATTACATTAATGATCTCTTCGGGCTTGTCCATCCTAAAAGAGAAAACCTTGTATATTGTGGAATTCTTTAATCAATATTGAGCTCTCGATTATTTGCAAGCTATATAAATGCTAAGAACTCATGGTTTCACTTGCAGTCTCCACCTACCACTTATGATGATGTATTCCGGTCCATCTTTGATTACATTGATCATCTCTTTGGTCTTGTACGTCCTAGAAAGCTGTTGTATATGGCTATAGGTAAGTTACTCAGTCATTTTAATTCCATTGGATGAATGTTAGTTTATCTTGATTGTCATTCATCAAGTCAATTTTATATTCCCAGATGGTGTTGCTCCTAGAGCTAAAATGAACCAGCAACGTTCTCGGCGATTCAGGGCAGCAAAAGATGCTGCCGAGGCTGTATGCAATTTTTTAATATAATTTTTTTCTGCCGTGATCACCTTTCACAATTACATAATTACCAAAAAAACATATTTGCTTTTCATTTATTTGGCCTCATCTTTAGGCAGCTGAAGAGGAACGGTTAAGGAAGGAGTTTGAAGATGAAGGAAGAAATTTGTCTATTTCAGAGAAACCTGAAACACTGGACTCAAATGTTATAACTCCAGGGACTGGATTCATGGGTGCATTATCAGTTGCCCTCCAGTATTACATACATCTGAGACTGAACAATACCCCTGGCTGGCAGTCTATTAAGGTGTGGATCTTAATCAAGTGGATTTTATCTACCTCAGGATCGTATTGGTTCTTTGATCCGTGGTGTAATCATTGCTGCTTTTATTTCTTTAATCACTTTGATTTTCAGGATACTTCTCTCTCTAATTGTATTCATGGAGCTCTACATTGGGTGATTATTTGAAGGTTATACTGTCCGACTCAAATGTCCCTGGTGAAGGAGAACACAAAATCATGTCCTACATCCGGTTGCAGCGCAATCTTCCTGGCTTTAATCCAAATACACGGCATTGTCTCTATGGATTGGTGAGCTTGCAACTGTTTCTTTCTTAAGATCATTCTTCAAACTACCATGAGAAAACACTTAATACATTTTATTGTGCAGGATGCAGATTTAATTATGCTGGCTTTGGCGACACATGAGGTTCACTTCTCAATTTTAAGGGAGGTCTGTAGTTCTAGTCATCCATTATAGTATGTTTACAGCGTTGTCCTTTAATTAATTAGATTATATAATGTTATAGCATTCTCCCTCTAAACCTGTCATTTCAGCATTCTTCCTAAGTAACTCTTTGACGCAAATACTTTGAAACTGACTGTACAGGTTATCTCGATGCCAGGGCAACAGGAGAAGTGTTTTCAATGTGGTCAAATAGGGCATCTTGCAGCTGAATGTAGAGGTAATTCTGATGCACGAGGCCCTGAGTTTCATGATAAGGATGAGACCCCAATTTACAAAAAGAAATACCAGGTGATGCTCTTATTAGGAATACTTTGCTCCCACTAGTGTGACATAATGGTATTGTTTCTTGATTCACTAACGAGTCATTCTTGTACCAGTTTCTGAATATCTGGGTTTTGCGAGAATACTTGGAGAATGATTTGAGAATTCCTGATCCTCCATCTGAGATAAACTTTGAAAGGCTCGTGGATGACTTTGTATTCCTTTGCTTTTTTGTTGGAAATGACTTTCTTCCTCACATGCCTACTTTGGAAATTCGTGAGGTTTGCACTAACCTGTCTTGGGAGTTTTCTTCTTCAATTTAGAAGTCATCCTATTTAGAATTTTTTTTTTATTTGCTTCAATGGCGCCAAATTTATTTGTCTTTCTGGACTCTTCTTTGATGATTTTATGTGGCGACAATGTTAATCCACTGCTTTGTACCTCCACAGTCTGATTGATTATCACTGAATCTCTTATAATGCCATAGGGTGCTATTACGCTACTGATGTTTGTCTACAAGAACGAGTTTACCGCTATGGGTGGTTACTTGACGGAGGCTGGTGAGGTAAATTTTATGATGAACTAAGTTTCTAAATTGGGGCTAGTCTTCTGGCTTAAGTTTGTTGTGCTTCCTTTTTGACATTGTGAGAGTAATATTCTTGTTTATATTTACTTGTAATATCCACCCAACTACTGCCTCAAAGCTTTTGACGGAGAAACTACTAACTTTGTGTTTAAGTAGTTCCTACACACAAGGGTAATACTTATTCTGCTAAAGAATTTCCATAATCATGTTAATTAATGAGAAAATATTTATTAGATAAGTACATTAGTTTCTAATCGAAATTGGAAATACAAATAAGGATGACAGCTAAATTACAAATATTTCTTGCTAAAGAATCTACAGAAAATTGTTGAATTGGTGCACTTAATTAGTTCTTGCATCGTTATTATGTGGAAATGGAATAATGGTGTAAAATACCAGGACCTATCATACGGAGGATTAAATGTATATTTACTTTTAATGAATACATTAAATTGGATGCTATTATTATGCCAACTTATTGTTATTTTTGAACATGGATTGTGCTATAGATTATGGCCTAAATGCTTTGATTATTTTTGGGTTCTTCATTTCTTCCTGATTATGCATGGGACCGATAACTTGTTCATAGTTAATTGGGCATTTTGACAAAAGCAGATGGGTAGGTGGTATTCAGTGAACTAATAGCTGGCTAGCAATTAATCAGCTGATTAAATGGGTTAGTCCAGACTCCTGTATTTGAAATTAGATGATTCTCATTGTCCGTTTAGTCTAGTATGGATACAAAATTAAATGATTCATTGTGCAAAATTTGAAATTTAATGCCAAATTTGTCATAGTTCAGATCTTCAGAATTGGTGAAGTTTGTGAGCAAAATACACTTTCATAAATGGAATGAGTGTATTTTTGAATTTTTTATGAAAAGCATATTTTATTTTATTTTTAATTGTCTGGCATATAACTAGAAGTATACCTAGATGCCCAAGCAGTTGTAGATTTGCATTCCCAGGCCCTGTCTGCCATATAAGTTAATATTTTGCCAATTACTAAAGTATCTCCTGGAGGTAAGTTTGGTGACATGGGCTGCTTCTATTGGAAGAGGAATTTGATGCTTATGCAGAAGTGGTACTCCTTACTCTTCTGGTGTAAATATCCTGTTTATAAACACATGACCAGTGAACAGGATAAGTCTGTAACAGTTGACGAAGTTAAATGCGTGCATTTGCTATGTGGATGTGGACC
Source organism: Dioscorea cayenensis subsp. rotundata (assembly GCF_009730915.1). NCBI lineage: Eukaryota > Viridiplantae > Streptophyta > Magnoliopsida > Dioscoreales > Dioscoreaceae > Dioscorea > Dioscorea cayenensis. The sequence goes on from NW_024086765.1 coordinate 196,083, forward strand.
TTTGCTTGTTTAAATCAGCTGATGCTCTTCTCAATGTTGATTAATAATCATTTGAGCAGCGCTGTGTAATCCACATTAGATTTAAATGATAAGGATATGTTGGCTGCTTATTGGTTGGCCATGTTCCAGACTTCAGTAAGCAATTAGCATCCAAAAATCTGTCCTGACACATGTTAAGGTGTGAACCTTATACAGCATGCCTTGATGCCCGGTATTGATAAAATTTAATGTGATTTCACTTTTTGTCTCTATTTCATTTCAAGGATATTCTAAAATATCCTCTTATTGATAACACTGAAACTGTTTCTGTCATTGTGTGTTTATTTGAATGCAACATTTCATTAACTTTGCTCCACTTCCTGGAGGTAAGTTTGGTGACATGGGCTGCTTCTATTGGAAGAGGAATTTGATGCTTATGCAGAAGTGGTACTCCTTACTCTTCTGGTGTAAATATCCTGTTTATAAACACATGACCAGTGAACAGGATAAGTCTGTAACAGTTGACGAAGTTAAATGCGTGCATTTGCTATGTGGATGTGGACCTTTGCTTGTTTAAATCAGCTGATGCTCTTCTCAATGTTGATTAATAATCATTTTTGAGCAGCTCTAGTAATCCACATTAGAATTTAAAATGATAAGGATATGTTGGCTGCTTATTGGTTGGCCATGTTCCAGACTTCAGTAAGCAATTAGCATCCAAAAATCTGTCCTGACACATGTTAAGGTGTGAACCTTATACAGCATGCCTTGATGCCCGGTATTGATAAAATTTAATGTGATTTCACTTTTTTTGTCTCTATTTCATTTCAAGGATATTCTAAAATATCCTCTTATTGATAACACTGAAACTGTTTCTGTCATTGTGTGTTTATTTGAATGCAACGTTTCATTAACTTTGCTCCACTTGGATTCTATAATGCGTTTAGGTTTCATTGGAGAGGACAGAGCACTTTATACAGTCAGTTGCGGTTTATGAGGAACAAATATTTCAAAAGCGGGCCCGGATTCAACAGGTTGCAATCTAAATTTTGGATGACAGTTCTCAATAATAAATATTTTAGAGGTTGAATTGTTATTTTATGCTTTTCCTTTAGAAATATTGGTCATCGGACAGTGTTGCCCTACAAGAAGTTATTTTTGCACATTTTACTTTCAAGAAGAGTCCACTATTGGTTAAATCAAATGGCTTTAACAGATTCTATCAGAATGAATCCGGAATGTTTTGTAATTTGAGCAGTCATTAGCTCACTAAATTGCTGTCTCATCTTTTTCATTTTCTTAACCATGATGCCTAGTTAGTGACAGTCAATTTTTTTGTTCTTGCGTGGTATTACAATTTCCTTTTTCACATGTAAATCTTCTGTGCCTCATTAGTGATGTTGTCCTAGAGATTTTTGTTTATTATTTGAATGTATTCAGTGTAAACCATCCACAGGTTGACTGTTTTCTCTTATATTCTAGCCTAATTTGCTGTTTACTTGGTGATGTGCTGTCTACTATTCCAGGCCATTGAGAACAATGAGGAGTTTAGACTTAAAATGCGGAGAGAGAATTCTGAGGGTCTTCCATCTGTGTCTACAGACAAGGTTTGATCTATTACTATTTTGGTTTTTGTGCATGTGAAATGAGGCCATCTGGTTTAGAGCTTCTCTGGAGCCATTGCTTTTTGGTTTTGTGAAAAACTTACTTTTATTGTGGTGTTTTTCTTTGCATAACTATGAAGGGTAAGATTCTTTGCATTAGTAATTTTTTTTTAAAAAAGGGCTTTGGTTGGAAAGCAAATAGCATGCACACATAATTGCTGCTGATTTATGATTTCGTCATTGTTGTTTTACCTTTAAAACTTTCCATCATAATATATGTTATTGGTAATAAGGGATTTTTTTTTTCTTTTTCTGTTTTTTTTTGTCTTTTTGGCAATCTATAACTTTGGAGCGAATCTTAAGTTTCAGATATAAAATCACTTTTTTTTATATATATGCTGCTGGTCATGACTGTTGTGTCGATCTCCTGTCTCAGATTTTTTTTTTCTGCGTGTTTGTTACAGGTAAAATTAGGCCAACCTGGATACAAGGAAAGGTACTATGCTGAGAAGTTTGATGTAGAAGAGCCTAAGTCCATTGATGATATCAAGAAAGATGTCGTGAGTTTCTTGTTTTTCTATAAGCAACTTGATTGTGGGGATATCTTTTCTCACTTCAAATGGTTTTAATATATTTCTTAGATGTAACATTCATATATTGTATTTAAATTTTGTAATTAACTGTTCCATGTTAACTTTTATGATTTGCAGTTTGTCTTCAACAATATGTTTCCTTTGGTTGGAGAGGCACAAATGTTAGCCCTTTTAGATTGCTCTAATCTTTGATTGAGCATGTGGAAAACATCATACTGTTTTGGTTGAAATTCTATCCACTGTGATTGATGTATAACAGGGTTCTGATTTTTCAGCTAACTCTAGCCATTGATCCTTAGATTTATGGATTCCTAGTTTCATTAAATGGCAACTTTTTATGGATTATAGATTGAATTTTCACATTTTGTTGGTGAAGTGCTTAAGTTTATATTTAATACTGTTTATCTCAATTTTGTTTTAATCCAACCAGCGGTTTCAATCTTTATTTATGTTAAACAAGTTCAAACCTTGGTTCGACAGTATTCTTTTGTCATGCCATTAAATTTTTTGTGACCAGACAAGGCAGATGCATAACTATTGTAATGAGGAAAGAGCAACTGCTTGTGCTTTTATTCGGTTATTACCCTATCAAAGGAATATTTTATACTTCTATGTTCTCTTGTTCAAATTAACTAGTCAAGTAGGATCGCGTTGTTAGCATGTGATGAAAATATGTCTCTATTGTATCATACCATATCTAATGTGAATTTCCAAAGGCTGCCATTTGAATAAAAGCCTAATGTAGTCTTTTTATGGAGTGAGGGCCATTTGAATAAAAGCCTAATTTACTCTTGTTTTAGTATTTATGTATTTTCTGCGTTGTTTTGTTTACAAAGAGGAAGAAATCAAGATTTTTTTTTTTATTTATTACTTTTTCAATAATAATCATTTGATTCTTTCAGGTTCAAAAGTATGTAGAAGGCCTGTGCTGGATCATGCGATATTACTACCAGGGTGTCTGCTCTTGGCAATGGTTAGTTGAAAACTTGAAATGTAATATTAGGTTATATGCTGGTCGTTTTATTGTCCAAGCATCTTGTGAAGTGTACTTAATAATATCTATGTGTTTCTGTTTCTAGGCTAAATAATTAAAGATGCTGATGCCTCGAATAAACTAATTTTTTTAGGATTGCTTCATCATAGTTTTAGCAAAAATAACACCAAATGATTTACATATTGATGCGATATGTTGTTGTTCGGGTTCTGAACTTTTAATTACAGGTTCTACCCATATCATTATGCTCCGTTTGCATCTGATCTCAAAGGTCTGGCTGATATGGAAATCTTTTTTTTTCTTGGACAACCATTTAAACCATTTGACCAGCTAATGGGAACTTTACCTGCTGCCAGGTAAGGCGAGATCTTGTTAGTTAATATACTCAAGTAATAGGTTTTCTTTGGCAAATGGAATAGTGTGATGAGTTCCCCTGTTTTTCCCCCTGCAGCTCAAGCGCCTTGCCCGAGCATTACAGGGTTCTTATGACTGATCCAGAATCTCCTTTAAGTTCCTTTTATCCAAAAGGTTCAAGCTTTCCTCCTTTCTTTTGATGGATTCCTTTTGATTTTTAGTTAGTCTGTCTATATCCTTCCCTTTTCTCAGTGCTAGTATCAGTTAAATATTACCAAGAGTTTGGGTTTGTTTCATTTGTAGATTTTGAAATTGATATGAATGGGAAGCGGTTTGCATGGCAGGTAAGCTATAGTCATTCTCTTTGGAAGGGCATCATTCTTTATTTATGTAATTTTTTTCCAAATATTTTGTTGTGACTCAGGGTGTCGTAAAACTGCCATTCATTGATGAGAGACGTTTACTTGCTGAAACGATGAAGCTTGAAGACACTCTAACTGTAAGTTGTGCGAAAGTTGTTCAATTTTAATTATTTTTGTGTTCCTTATGAACCTATATGCTTAAACAGGAAGAGGAAAAGTATCGGAACAGAAGGATGTCTGATATAATTTATGTCAATCGAAATCATCGTTTGGCTGAGCAAATTTTTGCACTATATCACATGTGTTCGCAACTTCCGTTTGAAGAACGATTCATTTGTATTCCTATTGATGCTAATCTTAGGTCAGTGTGTTTGATGTTGTTTCTGTTACTTTTTTATTTGTATCCACTTCTTTAAGTTTCTACCTCTTTATTTTGTACTGGTCCATATATTTGCCGTTTTGCAGTGGTGGGATGAATGGTTTTCTTTCATTGTCTGAGAGAAACTTTTTCAGCACGTCAATACTTGCTCCAGTTAAAGGTTTGAAAAATGTTGACCACAACCAAGTCTGGTAAGTCTTTTGTTTTGATAGTATTGTTTCCTTTGTATGTTCTCTAGAAAGTTTTTCACCATGAATCATGCTGCTCCTGTACATTTCATTGAGCTTTTTTCTTTTTCTTTTTTTTGGGCAGGAATGCGACTTATCTTAATCCTCCACATCACGAACACATTCCAGAACCACCTGAAGGTGTGGTCGTGCCCAAAAAGGTAACAAGAGATACTATGGATACTGTTTTAAATGATATTTATTTGAGATTATTACTTTTCTGTGATTCCCAACGGAATTAATTTTTTAGCCTTTATGTCTATTATTTTCCTACAATGTAGCAATGACTCAAATTGCATAATCAATCGATAGATTCATGTTCTTTTATTTCAGTTTTCTTTTCTCTACAGATTTTGTGAACAAAATCTTCTGAATGGAGTTGTAAATGTGCAACTGAGCATTGAATATAGAAATCTAAACTAGCTCTGTCCATATTGAGGTCGATCTTGAAGGACAATATTCTTTGTTGCTTTTAGTCTACAGAATGGTTTGTGGAGAGATAAACACATCAAATTTTTTTGACAAATTAATGCTTTTGTGAAGAGATGCTAATTTATGCACCATCTTATTGGTAAATCTATGGTGCCAATGAAAAAAATATGATGCTTTCAGTTGCTCATGTTGGCTATGAGCAATGGAGTCCATCTTTCAATTGCCGATAGATAGAATACACTACTTTCTGTGTGTGTAAGAATAAGACATTATTCATCGTGGAATCCATCTTTTTTGTGCAAGATGGCTTTGATGATTTTTGGAAAGAAAAAACAATTAAGAGCTTTGCTTGATGTGAATATTTTGGTAGGCATGAACTACATCTACTATTAGTCAGCCTCCTGAAAACATGCAGCAAAGAAAACTGCAAATATTGAGTGAATTACTTGCAAATTAGTCCCTGGCTTGTTATTCTCAACTGTATTTTAGTCATCTGCCCTCTAATTTCCTAAATCCTGGTAGAACTTATATTTTTTGCTGGTAGCTTGATTCAATATATGTATGACCTCATACTTTTCTATATGTGATTTTTATGAGATATATTGGTGATAAATGGTGTCTAACCCTCAATCACCATATCTTTGAAGATTGGCCATTTTTTATTTCTTGAAAGGATGATTTGCGTATCGAAATAGCTTTAGTTATAACCAGGTGTGAAGTCTTGCTGCAGCAGACCCTTTGCTCTGTGAATTGGAATTCCCAGTTTTTATTTTTGGTTTGCACTCCAACTTTGGTTCTTTCATCAGGAAATACCAACCAGTTGATGTTGACACTTTATGTTAGCTTTCAATGAAGTAGGGGTGGGGCTATTTTTCTGCTTGGACACTGCAATTATCTGCTTTGGAGGTGCACTTGGAGACCACAATAACTGTTTTATTACCCATCAGAACTGCTGTTTTGATATTGCTAATGCTCTGCATGTTTGAGAAAGAAATTTAAATTTCTTTTATTTTGTCGTTGTTAACAAGGACATCACTTTTTTTTTTTGGTAAGATTTGACTATATGGCAGACCATTGTTTTTTCTGCAGGTTCTTAAACCTTATGACATCAAGCCCTTCCCAGTGCTCTGGCATGAGGACAATAGCAGCCGGCGCCAGCAAACCAGAGATAGGTATATTTTCACTCTTTGTTTGGCAAGTAATAACCTGTTGATTTTAATCTTCTGAATTCCTGATTTGAGAATTTAATTTTTACTGAGCATTTAGAAAAGTAGACATGACACAAGCTGGAAATTTTGCATGTTCTTGTATGTGTTATCTATTTATGTCAGTTCATCACATATGCTGCCTAATCTCACTGCTGTACCGTATTATATCGTTTCTTGCCTGAACCAAATACCATTATTTACCCTTACATGTTATTAGGATCATCATGATTCACTTTATTTCTTGTAAACTATGTGAGAGTTAGGCGCATAGTGCATGTGCTGTGAATCTCTTGTTTGAACCTATTTTGAGGCACCAATCAAGGAGAACATGTTACTGCATCCTTTGTATTTCTCAGATTCTTTTGTTCACATAGTCTCGATTTTCCATTCATTTTGCTCTATGTGCTGCTATTTGCAGGGCACAAGTATATGGAGCTATATCTGGTCCCCAGTTAGGAGAAGCAGCTCATCGCCTACTAAAAAACACATTACAAATCAAATCCAGCAGTCGACCTGGCTTGCTAGAGGCACCACAGTGGGACTCACCGTCCTCATATAAGCAGAGGCCTGCTGGGCCTGTAGGATATGAAGGGGGCTTCATCCCGGAAACAAACCACTATCACCACTCAAACCATTATTCCCGTGGATCCTCGAGTTCCAGACCATTTCCGTACAATTCTGACAACCATAACAGTAGTCGGCAGCATTACAGAGCAGAGAGGCCACCGTATCCACAAGACCATTCCTATGAATTGAGAACCAGAACCTCCAATTTGACTCTTGATGATGGACCTAAAGTCCAGCCACATGAGTTGGCCCCCAGTGTTGGTTTTTGGCAAAACCAGCAGCCACCTCTTCAGAACTCAAGACCTCCCCCGCCGTTTCCGCCTATGAACTGGATTGACAGGCAGCCTTACCGAGGAGGATTCAATGGTGGTCCCAGGCACCCAGTGATGGCTCCGAGGGGTGTGTTTGATAAACAACAACAGCAGGCCACTAAGGTGTACCGAATCAGATCACCCTCACCGCCTGTCGACCCTTAAAACTAAAACAAGCCAGCAGTGACTTTAATGTATCCTTCTCTTCTTTCATGCTTCTTATTTGTACTTACTAGTGCTCTATTATCAGTCATGTCTTAGCAGAGCAGGACCATATAAATAGTTTGTAGAACTCAGGTATAGATGTATGTTTTTATTCTAATGTTTTTATACTTCATTGCTTAATTGAGTGTGGATTGTTGAGAATTTGGGAAGTACAATTTAAGTCAGACAGATGGAGACTAAAAAAAAAATTATTATTTTGTGTAAATGTCCATGATTGCAAATGTATCCATGCTTATATATATTGTAATTTTGCAGATCTTCACCCATGAGCATGAATTGTTGAATGTGTATAACCAGCTATTAAATTGGGTTTTACTTTGATGAAGTTAAAAGAGTCTTTTTGTTAGAAGCCAACCTCTCATTTGTTGAATGGACATTGTTTGGTTGGTAAGATTTGTGGTTTCTGTAACTGTATGTGATTTTGAGCCAAATCAAGGGGGTGCCATTGTGTCTATTATTTGCAGGTTGGATGACTTAGTGTCACTTGAAAAAAGCTAAGAGTTACAAAGTGGTGCTTGGGCTTACCAAGAACCAAGTGATTTATTGGTAGTGAGGTCCTTATTAGAACTTTTTATAAGTGGTGAGAGTTCGAATCATGGATAAAGATAAATTTTTGGAAGTGTGAGTAGTGTTTGTGTGTGGGTGGTCTTAATGTCCATGTATATCAGGTTCTGTTGAGGCTTGTGCACACTCTTGTTTTTTTAGGCCGCTTATCTGAGCACAAAAAAAAAAAAAATTGTTTTAGCTTGAGTTTAATATAAAAATAAATAAAATTATATATTTAACATGATTTTTTAATGAAAAATTATTTTTTGGTCCCTGAAAGTTTTAAAACTTCTCAGATATTTCTGATTTTCTTCTAATATTTGAATTTGACAGAGAGTCTCTCCTTTTGTATTTTGCTTATGGTTTGGTCTCTGGGTGTAACTTTGTCAGTTTAGTTTATGAAGAATTTCATCTTTGCCCTCCTTTTTGGGGGGAAAACTGGCGTCAGGTCTTGTCTACTTTTTGAGAAATAGTACTGTTGTAAGCTTTAAACCATATTGTCAATTAAATTTTGTACTTTCTATTCTTTTCTAACACAAGCTGCTTTTCTTCTTCTTCAATCATCCTTTGTGTTGGTTTTTTGTCTCCATCGACGCAGGATAGATTTGTCTCTTCACCCTTGTTTTGGCTTTATCTTGCACTCCTTTATTTTGAATCTTTCTCCGCTCGGAAGACAATCCATATGAGTTTCCCGTCTTGTTGTGAAGTTCTTTGTGGCCATGCAAGCAATTGTTGACCATGCTTTCTTCATGTAGGTTGTCAACGGATACCTTTTGCACGGTTACCAGGTATAAGGGAAGGGTCGAATCCTCTCGTTCACCATATTGAACAATATTGACTCCTTGGGAGTCCATATTAGACAAGATATGTGAGAGATGGGGGCCTGACGTTTCCATTATCAAAGTAAAGTTTGTCATACCCGATACACGCCGAACTATTTGTCTCATTGATTCTGAAATTAACTTTCAGCGTATGTGCCATATATATCATGTGTTAAACAGTGTTGCCGTTGCCGTTGACCTTATTGTTGATGCAGATACAAATGCGGTGGGCATGCCCTCGTGTTGATCACTCCCGTCGTAAATATCTTTTGTTTGCTTGATGTGTAGTTATTTTATTTCAGTCTACCGCTTTATTGCATTATGTCCTTATTTATATCTGATATTTCTCATATAGGATATAGAGTTGTCACTTATCATGTGCGCTTCCTATTAGTTTTTGACGATATCGTTCAACATTATCACTTTCCGCTTAAATTTGCCCGTTTCCACTTAACAATACCAGTTTCTACTTAAACTAATATGATTCCGCTTAATTTATTCTATTCCGCTTGAAATTATAGTTTTCTCGTCATCAATTATTGTTATAATATTGCTTATTTTGTACACTATAACAGCAACGATTCATTTGCGAAAAATATATCGATCAACAGGGCACATTTCAATCCCATAAACAGCTTGCAGGGGTCCTATCCATCCGACCTTTGTCGGAATACCCTGAAGTTGTTTTAATAGCAGTCATTGATCAGTTTCGTAATAGTGAACAATTTAAGGATGCACTTAGGATTTTTGCTATCAAACATAATTTTAACTTTACATTCATTAAGAATGACAAGCAGAGAGTCACTGTGACGCGCACTGCTGAAGGTTGTGAGTGACGTGTCCACACGTCCACGAAAGGCAATCACGAGCGCTTAGGATCAAGACAATGTATCTCACACATATGTGGTGGTGGCGGCATTGGAACATCCTCACATCCCAAGGCATAAAAAAAGTGGGTGAGTGCACACGTCATAAGAAAGTTAAAGGACTGTCCCCTATTTAGGGCTATTGACATTCAGCGTGATATGTTGCGAGATCACGGTGCCAATTTGTCGTATAAGCAGGTTTGGCTAGGGAAAGAGATCACCAAGGGTGTTTTCCATGGGATTGAAGTGACGAGCTACGACTTATTGATGTGGTATGCAAGCAAGGTGTTAGTGACAAACCCTAGTAGGGTTGCCATCGTGGAGAGTGACGGTAAGCGGTTTAAACGTGCATTTTTTGACTTCTACGCATGTGAAGTTGGTTTCAAGACAAGATGTAGGCCATTTTTGGTCCTGGTTGGAACTCACTTGCTTCGTAAATATGAGGGCACTTTGTTGGGTGTAACGGGCAAAGATGGGAACGATGGTTTCTTTCATGTGACATTTGCAATTGTAGATAATGAAACCGATGCCAATTAGACATAGTTTTTGTCAAGATTTGGAGATACTATATACGATGATGATGAATATGTGAAACTTATTACATTCGTAGCCGATAGGTCCAAGGGGCTTATTATGGCTGTCACGAAAGTATTCCCTTCATCCCCGCATGCATATTGTTTGCACCACTTGGAAGCGAACTTTATAAAAGAAAATATAAGACTTGGCAAGTCATTGAAAGAAAAGTGTTGGTCTATATTATTGAGAATTTCGTTTTCATCTATTGAAAAAGAATTCGATGACGCTGTTGACTACTTCCTAACCACATCGGGGGATGCACATCATTGGTTGCTATGGAAATCCGATATGGCGCACTGGATGAACTACATGTTGAAAGGTGAGAGAAGGGAGAGATGTACTACAATGTGGCAGAGTCATTTAATGCCTGGATAAAATAGGCACGACACCTCCTTATCACATACATGGTAGACTCGATAAGGTATACATGATACTGTTTAATATATATCGTTATTGTTTATTATAAGGAGTTTTCGTTTAAATTAGTTCGTTTCCGCTTAATATAATTTGTTTCAGTTGACATTCTTGCACTTTCGCTTAAATTTGTTTGTTTCTGCTTAATATAATTAGTTTTTGTTTACATTCTTGCGTTTTCATTTAAAATAAGACATTATGCTATAATATTTCTTGGTCTATCTTATATGCAAAGGTTTAAGCTGTGGGTATGTTGTGTAATCGACGTGAACAATCTCAAAGATGGGAGACACATCTATGTCCTAAAATATACAACAAGATTGAAGAACTCCTTCAAAAGCCTCGCAACTTACTGGTTAGGAGTTCCAACGGTGACCATTTTCGAGGTGGTTGACCAGAAGTACTACTGTGTCAGTTTGAACTCTCGAATATGCTCATGTCGTAGGTGGCAGGTATATGGCCTTCCATGCAAGCAAGCATGTGCGGCAATACTACAGACAGACACAAATATTCATCGATATGTCGACAACTACGTCATAGTGGATGCTTACCAACAAGCATATACCTAAACTATTTTCCCGATAATAGATAATGATAAGCCAGGTGATGTTACCCGTGAACTACTTCTACAGCCGCCAATCACCAAGAGCCCTGTAGGTCGGCCAAGACGAAACCGCTAGAGTCACAAGCATCAATTGTGTGTGAATTGCATTGCTGTCGTTGCCATGATGCTGGTCATAACCGTAGATCCTGAAATGTATCGATAGCTGATTGACTACGTATGCTATTTACATGTATCTTGCACGATTCCAAAACCTTTAATTGCATCTTAAGAGGTAATGGATGCCGTTAAGTGGAAGCAACTAATTTTAAGTAGGAAGAACTATTTTTAAGTAAGAAATTATCTAAGTGAACGACAAAAAATTCGTAATAAGCGAAAACAAATTTAGATAGGCATCATAGTGAAATAAGTAAGTTTAAGTGGGATCAACTAGTTTTAAATAGAAACAAGTAATTTTAAGTGGGAACAACTACTTTTAAACACATACAATTATTTTTAAGTAGAAACCTCTAGTTTTAAATGCAAACAAATAATTTCAACAAGAAACAACTAGTTTTAAGCAGGAATATACCTAGGTGCACGATAGTTGTTCATAAGAAGCGAAAACAACTCGAATTCAAAGAAATGACAGTCATATACTTAAATATATGTCCACATATATGAAAATATTGACAGTCTAAGATGAAGATTGTCCACATAATTGATAATGGTTGTAAAACAAATCCTAAGACTTCTTTTCATCGTTGGAAGTTCAACCACGTTGGGAGATGCCATCCATCAATATGCGAGCCGCAGAATGTAGACGCATGTGCGGAACATCGGTTTGGGGTAGACAAAGTTTCTTAGCATCGAGTATTTGTTCTATGAAGCACATAACATACACTAGACAATCAACACTACCCACCTTTTGACGCAGGTAATTACGTTCATGGTTAAGTGGGGTACTCTTTCGTGCCTGTCTCTCTAAGTTCGATTTCCAGACATCTATCGAATAATTCCCACTATCGATATAACATATATTGGTCAGGTAAAAGGGAGATGAAAATAATAATAAAATCATACAAAAAAACATTATTTACTATGCTGATGGCATCCTTGTCGTATGTTAGGCTCAGAGACGAGGAATAATGAACATACTCTTTCTTTCCTTTATCAAGCACGACGAGGTGGAAGTGACCATTCAATATGATTGGTAATAGGATAAACTCAACATTTGTGAACATGTGAACAACGTCTTGAACCAATATCAAGGCGTCTTCAGCAATGTATTCTGCCTTGGACATTAGCAGTGCTAGTGGGCATGTTATTGTCACATGCTTTCTGTATTGGTATGGTTGTTTGTTCAAACTGTTAATGATAATAAAAAAAAGACATCCATGACATCGTCGGGGATCATATACTTCCCCTTCATTAGGGTGTAAACATGTGATCGAGTCGTATATGAGAACTCATTCTTGCAGACAACAGTCCTATAGTGTTTGAGCATGAAAACAAAAAACTGTTAAGTGGAAACATTAGAGTTTAAGTGGAAATGACGATTGTTAAGTAGGAACGATAATAATTAAATGTAAACAAAAAACTTTAAGCAAAAAATACTATGCTTAAGTGATAAACAAATAGTTTAAGCGATAGCAGAAACTTTTAAGCTTAAACAAAAAACTTTTAAGAAAGATACTTACATGTCGAAATGACAATTTAAAAACACACTAATTGTTGCTTGTTGCTTACTTAATGTTATTTAACCTAATGTATCCTTTAGGTCATTTGCTCCTTGGGATTAAATCGGCCCTAACCTTATCACTGGCTTGTTTGGCGATGACAACTTTCAACTCAGACAATTCCATTGGTTCCGTTGGTGTCACCTCCAGAACATGGGATGATGAACTCTCAGGTAAGGCTTCATAGTTTACTTCATGATTTTTAATCTTATCGTCTAGTACTTTAGCTATTGGCATCGGTGCCTCATTTTCTTCGATACGTTCGTCAAATTGCAGTATGGTTAGGGGGTGTTCTTCATTTACTAGAACTTCATGAGGGATGACATCATTGGGTAATTCATCGATGGGGACAACTTCCAACTCACTAGAGGGAACCTCCTGATCAGCACCATCCATGGCTTGTTCGCCCACGTTTGGCAGTTCTACAAGGACGTAACTTTCATCTCAGAGGCGGCAGGTTGTCGGTCGCTCTCATAGTAGGAACTTTGGTAGATGATTTCGGTAGTTCAGTGGTTGTCATTGGAGACTCGATGTGGATGTCCTTGTTACACAACCGCAAGCGCACGGTTTTTTTCCAAGTAGTAAATAAGTATCGATCCCACGAGACCAAGTGTAATTACCAACCTATTGCAATAAGAGGTTATCTAGACAATTAAAAAGATGAGAATTAAGAATAACAAGAAACAAGGAATGAAACACAATCGTGGTGAAGGGACACGTGTCGCTGGATCGTACTTTCAGGCTAATATAAACTTAGGTTTGGGATCTCACCACAAGGTATAATATGAACGATGTGTTGGATCTAGGTTATAATTGGGTAGATCTCTTGAAGGGCATTAATCCTAAACTACTTGTCACTCTCTTTCAAGAGATAACAAGTTAGATCTTGATTAGGCTACCTCCTACTTTCGTGGTAGATAAACCTCTTCAAAACTCGATTAAGATGCGTGATTAAGGTAAAGACCCTCAAGAATTACCTTTCGGTATATTCAGGGTGATTAAAGAGGTTCCAAGACCCAAGTTAACCTCTCAGCCAACCTAGATCTCTAAGATAGAAAGCAATGCTTTCACAATCACAAGTTAGTGTACTCAAATCGAAATCGACTCAAGAAATCTACCATTAAGCATAAAAAGATCCATACAAAAGTGTCAACACATCATACACAAAAACACCTTGGGTTAATCCCAAACCTAAGAAAAGTTCTACTCACACACCATCTCGGTTACTAAAGAAAAAGATAGAAAGAAGAGTAATTACGAGCAAGCAGCACAACAAGCAAGCTGAGAGGACTCCCTATGATGTCCACAGGGTTTGATCTTCAATTTTCAGCTCTCCCCTCCTTCTTCAACTTTCTCCAGGTCTTCAAAGCTTCCCCTCTGCCTTTCCAGCCGCCAGCCCCTTTTCCTCACCTTCCTTCTTTTCCTAAAGCCCCTTTATGGTCCTTTTTATAGCCAAAAGATAAAAGCTGGGCCCCAATCACTTTATGGACCACAGGTACTTCTCGCAGACCACGAGATAGGTCGTGTTTCTTCCCGATCTCAGGGTTTCTCGCCAATTCCGACTTCCTACAATGAAAACAACTAGAAAAAATAAATTGTACAAGGAGAAAGGGAAATTACCATAAAAACTAGGAAAAATGCATGAATACTAGCTAAATGCATGATGTTTATAATGCAATTTATATGTGCAACAGTCCTCCATGTTGGGCACCCTCAATAACAACAGGTGTCTCGTTCTCATTGACAAACTCAACATTCGAGGAAGGAGGCACCTCATTCCTCAATGCTGCTAGTGATTCGACGATAGCATCTACGCCGATGTTATCGGCTTTGATGGCAAGGAGTGACACAGGTGGTGATGCTCTTGCAGGTGAGGATGTTTTGGAGGATGAGGGTGTTGGCGCGTGTGGGGATGATGGGGCTTGTGGGGATGTTGGTGCCGGTGGGGATGGTGGCACTGGTGGGGATGGTGACGCTAGTAGGGATGGACTTAATTGTCTCTTGATTTTGCCCTTTTGGGAAATTTTCTTCGACGGGTCTTGTGGGGGATCGGCTTGCGTTTTCACAGATCGTGTTGCTCACTTGTCATTGGTCGCTAGTTGTCAGGAACTTGAGCTTCACCTAAAGCCGAAAAAGATAATGGTGGCCTTCGTCTAGTGGCAACCTTCTTCACACACCATTTTGCAGTAGTGGACGAGATCAGCGGGGCATTTGGAGTATTGCCCTCTTTTGACATAGATGGCATAGACGGCACAATCTCGGAAGGGCCACGACCGCCAATTGTTTCTACTCTAGTTTGCAGACTGACAACTGTTCGGGCCAAATTTTCTAATCCTGCCAATAAACGAGAGGTGAGATCCTTGTCAACCACTCTCCTCGGTGGACTACCAGAAATCAAATGACGTCGACACCCACGTGGTGTGCTTTTGGGTGGGAAGGGAGACTGTCCACGTTTTCATTAGGTCTTCTTCCCAATTTTTGAATCATCATGTAATGCGACGGTCACTTGTTCTTCATGGTCTCATGTCCTGAGAAAAGCTTCTTCTTCGCCATTAGCAGTGGTGAGCACGGAAAACTGAAAAGGGGAGATGACATAGGTTAACTGAAAACTCTTCTAATTAAGTGTTAAACACTAAACTTAAATGGAAACACAAATATTTAAGCGAGAAATGTCATATTTAAGCGGAAAGTCACCATTTTAAGTGGAAACATAAAATGTTAAACAGAAACAATAATTTTAAGAGGAAATGTTTATACATAACATACATCAAGCAACTTAATACCTTTTTTCCGTCGAGTGTTGTTACTAATGGACCAAGGGATCCTTGCTTCCTGAAACTGTCCTCCCTGTAACAAAGCATCCGAGGAGTCTTACCAAAGAGCACCTTCTTACTAGTGCTGATGATCTTGTAGTACCAAATATTCAAGTCAACAACACATCCCCTCGAATAGCCAGCGTTTGTCTTCTTACCGGAATACCTAGTTTGCACTCGGGCAGCCGTCTGCGGGACGTCCTCCATGAGGCACTTATGTGTGGCTTGCGCACATGCATAGTGACACAGTGCAGGAAGATCGTTCATGTAGTCTACAATCCAAATAGGGATGGAACATAATATGTTTAGGCACAACATAATCCTCACATGTCGTACACCAACAATAACTTTATGAAGTTTTCTACTTCTCCTCTCTTCAGAACAACCTCACCAAGGTTTTTTTATATAGAATTCCTATGTCTTTCATATGTTTTTGAGAAATATTTTCGTTCGAATTCTAACTGTGTTTTCCTTTTTTTGAAAACTACTGTATCCCATTACATCGGAGACTAAGAATAATCGCTGCATCTTCGGACCTGAAACTCAGCAGGCTCTCACTAATCTTGAATTTTTGCGTGCATACATCGTATCTTTGCATCAGAGGATCAAGTAATCCCCTCTCTTGTAGTATAGGTTCAATTTCAGTTAAAGATTGGAAAGAATTATTTCCCAATGCTTGGAACTCATGCTATGTCTCAAGTTGGCAGGCATTTCCACTATTAGGACCGAATAACAACTCCTGTTGACAAGGCTGGTGGCCATATCTCAATTATTGAGCTATCATTAATTGTTAAGCAGAAACATAATAGTTTAAATAGAAACCGTTTAATTTAAACGGTAAACAACATCTTTAATGAGAAACATTTTTTTCATTGATGCAACACATTTTATCTGAACAGAATACACACAATTGATGTTTTTCCGCACACCACAACACTGGACGTTGTCTGGGAATCATCTATGTACAGAAAAGACCAACAAACACAACCGAACAAGATAAAGCTGAAAGGAAAAACAAATGTTTATGGATGATACAACAATAAGATATAGATCATCTTCCTGTAGGCATAGAATGCTTGCATTCCAAATTATAGACCAAATTATACATAATTACATACGAACAAAATAAAAAAACCTCTAATTGCAAAACCCTAGAAACAAAAAAAGGGATAAAAACAACCCTATAACCACCAAAAATCCTTCATCGATTGCCATGTTGTTTTACTACCAAGGTATAGTTTTCTTTGATTCATGAGTGGAAAGATGGTGTTAAGGAAACAATCATGCTTAATAGGGAATCTCTTGCAATCTTCTTCTCAAGACCTTCAACGTTGAACAGAGAGCTTCACGGTGGCAAATAAACGCAGAGAAGAGAAAGTTTTTCTACTTCTTCCCTCTACCATTGGGATGCGAACCGTCCTCAACCACCAGTTCCCAATGTGGACAGATGGTAACGACATAAAAGAGTGTGTCGGGGCATTTCTATCTTTTTCTTTCAAACAATACGATGTTAGCAATGGTATAGATTAAAAATTAATAACAATGATAAATGAGGGATCTTCTGTGAATACTGAAAAATCATGAGAGTTTTTTTTGTAAATAACCAAAGTTGAGAGGGGTTTTTTGTGAATAACCAATTGGGAGGTTTTTTTTTGTTGTTGTTTATTATCAGTGTTTTTAATATACTTTTATATAATTATTTATTTCTAAGATGTATTCGTTATTTAATTATTATATTGATACATGTATTTCAAAAACAGTAACTATTCAAATGAATGATATTTTTTTAAATTATCAAAATCATTTAATGCTGAACTCATGAATCATGATAAGTACTGATGGTCAATATAGATGAAAAATTCAAAAATATATGTAATTTTTTTATTTATTTTTGATATTTTTTTTATATAAAATATATTTTTTTAACAAAAATAAAGTCTATTAACATCTTGAGTTATTGTCTTTAATGTTTGTCAAGCACATGAGCAGAAATACAACATCATATATGTAATATGTTAGTTAATTTCTAACAAAAATTCAACTACCCACTATTCTGCCAAGCATTCGTATTAGTACCTTGAACCATTTAAATCAAATGAATTTGACTCTAAACAGTTTTAATTTATCTAAAAACCACAAATATAACAATAAAATATAAGTTAATTAACACTTAACCTGCTCGTCCCCCCGCGCACACACGCACACACGACGAGACCATCATCATCATCATCATTATCGTCTTATTCCCCTCTTCTTTCCACAGTTTCCATGTTAGAATCCAAGGAAACCTCCTCTTCCTCCGGTAAACTCACCGTCAATAACTTCTCCCACATCCTCTACAAGACTACAAACAGTAAAACCTCTCTCCTCCCCCATCTCCACCTTCAATTTTACCTCGAGATTCACACTCCCACACAGAACAGCATTCCCACCATCTCTATCATACATAACTGACAGCTGTCAATTTCTTATTGGTCTCCTTCAGACCGTACATTTTCTCAGCACCTACTTTTTTCACATCCCCATCCCCTTCCTCTTTTTCTCCGTCTTCTCCCTCCTTTCCCCTTTTCTAGGGTTAGGGTTAGGGGTAGGGTTTCTTCTTTGCCTTTTGGATCTGATTGAGAGATATCGATACAGAGGGAGAGGGGGGCGATGGGGTCGGCGGCGGAGTTGATCCCGAGCTCGGCGGTGCGGGAGAGCTTCGAGACGCTGGAGAAGCAGCGGGAGCTCATCACCAGTTGCACGGCGCTCTGGAAGGAGCTCTCCGACCACTTCTCTACTCTCGAGCGTGGCCTTCAGCTCCGCTCTGACTCCCTTCGCAGTCGCCGTGAGTCCCTTGATGCTTCCACTAAGCGCACTCTCGACTCGCTTAACCGCCGCGAGCACTCCATCGACACTTCTGTCCGTATCGCGCTTGCTAAGCTCGAAGACCGCCGTCTTGCAGCTCTCCATGCCCTGTCCTCGACGGATTCCGCTGAGGCGGACGATCTCTCGGCCAAACTTCGATCCCTTAGCACGAAGATGGATACCGAGGGTTTCTTTGATCTCTTAGCCTCCAAAAAGAAGGAAGTCGACGTTCTTCGCTCTGAGGTCCCTGTTGCGCTCGCTGACTGCATTGATCCTGCGAAGTTTGTCATTGACGCAATATCTATGGTCTTCCCTGTCGATCGTAGGGTGGTGAAGACTTCCAATGACTACGGGTGGGTCTGCGTGCTGATCTTGGAGTCTTTGGTGCCTGTGCTTGCTGATCCGCAGTTGGGGGAGTCTAGGTCTCTGGTCACAGTTGCGGTGAAGGAGCGGGCAAAGGAAATGGCTGATGAGTGGAAGGGGGGCTTGGAAAAGCTTGGCGGGATCGACGGTACAAAGCCCTCTTCAGCCCATGCGTTCCTGCAGCATGTCGTGACTTTTGGAATCGCTGTTAAGGAGGACAAAGAGCTCTACCGCATGCTTATACTGGCCTTTGCTTGGAGGAGACAAATGCCCAAGCTTGCGCTGTTATTGGGCTTTGAGGATAGCATGACTGGTAATAATCTCCTTCAAGAATTTTTGTTTTCTGTTATTTCTATAGTCTCTTTGATCTTTATAATGTTGACTTTTACTGGTATTGATTTTATGGTGCTTGTATGTTCTTTGAAGTTTATGCTTCATGTTTGCTGATAGCCCCAATTTATCCTTTGGATGCTTGTCTTCTTACTTCTATTCTATTGTTATGAATCTGTTCTTGCTATTTTATCCTTTGGTTAAGTCATTGAGTGCTTTATGGAATTGCTTAACAGCTATTAAACTGTTGTTGATCTAGGCAAACTGGAAGCTTTAGCGCAATTGATATTCATGGAGTAGAAACTTAGTGAGAATATGTACTTATTGTGTCCTATTCTAATGATGGTTTGAAATGTGACGCTGGTTATAACTTTCACTCGGAAAGCATTTCTTCTATTGTTCATTGTATATTACTTCATGAATCTGAGGATTGCTTGATTGTGATTAATCTGTAACTGAAACAAAGGTGTTGTCACAATCATGTTTTATCAGATGTCCTAGTTATTAACTTGATAGATATGTGAATGTATTCTCTCTTGCTGTTTGTGAGATTAAATGCTAGGAATCTATTCAATTTACCCATGTTCTGGATTTTCTTAGATTCCTTTTTATTGTGTTCATTGTTTCATAATGTTTATATTCTTGCATATCCTTTCTATGCTCCAGGATTGTGACGATTTTTCTGTCGTCTTTTGTGATTGGTTGGTTCTAATACTATACAGTATAAATCAAGAAGTTAACTAATCTTGCTGCTGGAATTTGTAGATGTGAACTCCATGTTGCTTCTTCCAATCATTTGTTACTAATTCTTATGATTTAAAATGTGTAGTGGTACCCACTTTTGAATTTTGCTTCTTATCAGTCTGTGAAAGGTTTTAGTTTACATTGAATATGAATGGTGGCAACCTATATGGAACAAAGCCTATGCACACAAGATTTATGGCCTAACCTGGCCTTGTTGGCTTTAAGTTGAATGTATCTCAATTAATAAGATATGAGCCATATATTTGTAATAAGGATCAAAATTGTTTCATTTAGGGTTTGATTTATGCCACAGATTGTTCCCTTTCTGTGTATTATCTGGTCTTTCAAATATACTGCTTTCATTATGCTCCTAGAAAATTTTATGGATGCACCACTTTGGCATTAAAGGCCATTCTCAATCATTGTTTTCCTATTGTCTTCCTCCTATCAAGGTCATCAATTTGTTTGTGGTCCTTTTTATTATTTTATTATTCTATTTTATGATTGTTATTATTTTTTAAGTTGAATGATCTCTTTGACTTCCTATTGTTCAATTCTCAACTGAGGATGGTGGGCAAATATTGGGGTTGTGCATCTTTGACCAACTGCTGGGGTCACAAATTATACGTTGCTTTGGCTCTTTTATGTTTATTTAAAAAGTCCTACATTCTTTGGTTGACAGACATGATAGAGGAACTGATTAACAAGGGACAACATCTTGATGCAATAAATTTTGCTTATGAAGCTGGTCTTCAGGACAAATTCCCTCCTATCCCACTGCTGAAGTCATTCCTTAAAGATTCAAAGAAAACTGCATCTTCAATTTCTGAGGAACGTTCCAGCCCTGTGCGATCTACCACAGTACGTACTCTGTCACTCATGATAAGCTCTTGGTCATTTCTGAATGTGCTAAATCATCTCTAGTATTTTTCTTTTCTATTTAGCTATAGTGACTCTGGAGTTCGGATTTTTGACTCTTGCCATTTCAAATGCCAAAAGCTAGTTGCAATATGTTTTGTGATGCTACCTGCTTTTTCCTTTTTCAATACTTATAACTTTCTTCCCTTTGAATTTAAGCACTTTTTCCCTGAATTTTGTGGCCTATTTTCTAGCACTTTAGTTTCCCGTAGATGGCACTTCTACTACTATTCAACTTGGGTAGTTTATATTTGGATGAGGGTAATAAAACTTTTTTTGATGGCAGTATAATGGGGGCAGGAGGGAACAATCAGCTATCCGTGCAGTTATGAAGTGCATTGAGGATCGCAATCTTGAAGCAGAGTTCCCCGTGCAGAATCTCCAGAAACGGCTTGAGCAATTGGAGAAGGTCAAGGCCGAGAAGAAAAAGTCACCAAGCCCTAATAGTCCTGCAAATAAGCGAACACGCGCAAATAATGGAGGCCCAATGCCCCCTGCCAAGGCTGGCCGTTTGACGAACAATGCCTATGTATCATCTTTCCCAGCTGCACCCACATATGTCCGATCACCCTCTCATCATACATACCCAGCTGCTGCTTCTCCTTATGGACAAGTTGGAAATGGAGCCTATGGAAGCCGAAGTCCACCAGCTATCAGGGATCCCTATGGCTACCCAGCTGAAGAAATGTCCCCTCATGCTCGAGGGGCACCGTATTTACCTGCACCCCTTCAATATCCACCCGTTGCACCAGCATCTTTTGCACCTGCACCTACATCATATCCATCCCCGCCCATGACCTACCCAACATACGGTGGCTACAGCAATGGCCTGGCACCAGCATACCAGCAGGGTTACTATAGGTAAACAGGTTGTCTGCACTTAGCCTGTTTCCTGGAAAGATGATATAACATGACTTCACCTCTTTTGTAGTGGCTAACTACAATGGTAGGATTGCGCGTGCTTATCGCTAGTTGGTTTGTTTCTACTTCCTGTTTAGGTCTAAGTTGTCTCCTGCTTTCCCTTCATGTATGTAAATGCTTATTGAAAACCTAAAACACCGCTACTTAATCCTTATGGCTGAACACTGGATAAAACTGAAGTCCCAGGGGCTGCACTAGCTTTGATGTAATCAACCTCCAGTTCTTGAATATTATGACTATGTACAGCTAATGAAACAGCCTTTCCTTTTTCCTTCCAATGATTGTTGTTGATACCCATGACTTTTTGATGGCATCTCTTTCCTGAATTAGATCTCTGCCTTATCTTCAAAGGTTTTGCAGGTCTTTCATTATGTCCTTGAAAAAGACAACATGCCACATGTTTGCACTGTGGTTTCCTATTTCTTGCAGTAATCTCTGGCCATGTACGCCCTGGTGCGGTGCATTTGGTTTTGCAGGGTGAGTGCTCTTTTGCAGCATGATTGTTTTTGCAGTGATAAGCTTGTTGTGTGCTTGTTATTGTCTTTCTTCATTTAACTTCTTCTGTTCGGCACTTCTGATCCTTTTCTAGTCATTGTCTGTGGAATGTGACTCCTGTCCATCTTATCTTGCATGATGTCCTCAGATTCATCTTAGCTGTGTGCGTACTCTATTTAAGGATTTTTTTTTTAAAAAAAAAAAACCATTTACGAGAATTTAAATTGTAAATTTTGATAGAGGAACTGCATTTTGCCCTTTCAGTTTTAAAATCTTGCAATCCTACGTGTTGTACAATGATTTTATTGATGATCATTGATTTTAATTTGATAATTTGGTTTTTTTGAGGCAACCAGAATGGCATATTATATATTATTAATTAATTTGAACATGAGAAATCTAGAGACTTTTTGATGAGTATGAGATGACTATGTTAATTGTTGTTTGCTCATAAAAGCTTCTGCTTGAGGACATTTTGGTGGTTTACAAAATATGTTTGTATTAATCTAAACTGTTTAACAAATTTAGTAATTTTTTTAAAAAG